>NC_059221.1:16376610-16632986 GCF_020615455.1 Coregonus clupeaformis | reverse complement strand
TGTTGCGTCATGCTGATGGCAGAGTTAGGATTTGGCGTAAGCAGCATGAGTCCATGGACCCATCCTGCCTGGTGTCAACGGTACAGGTTGGTGGCGGTAGTGTACCGCCGTCCAATCTGCAGCAACTGCGTGATGCCATCACGTCAGCATGGACCAACATCCCTGTGGGCATTTCCGACTTGTAGAATCCATGCCCCGAAGAATTCAGGCTGTTCTGGAGGCAAAGGGGGTCCGACCCGGTACTAGATGGGTGTACCTAACAAACTTGCCGGTGAGTCGATGTTCAATATAAATTACCTTGACACCGCAACTAAAATGCACAGCAACTAAAATGTGCCCATGTTTCGGTTTGTGCAGGACATAGAAATCTACAGCCAGTGCAAATATTATGCTTGATAGTTTGAGGAAATTATACCCTATTTTCATCCTGCCTGTGTGCTTGCTATGCTATCATTTTATTTCATTGAGTACAATTTTCCTGTCATAGGCTTGAGTCTTGAAGCATATATCCTTTTCACTTCATATCCATGACTTCAACTATTTGGTCATGTCAAGTGTGAAACCTCAAAGCAGGTTATTTTTATGTAAGATGCAGATTTGTGTATGGCACAATCAGAGTTACGCAGTAATGCGTCAAAAACACTCCAGTGCGCAAAACAGGCGCACTGGAAAATACAAAGCACACGGGGAAATATCCCGGCGATACAAAATACACAGCGCTCCACCAAACTTCTCTATCTTCCACAATAAACAATCACACACAAATACAAGGGGGTAGAGGGAACACTTACAGTGGCATGCAAAAGTATTCACCCCCCTTGGCATTTTTCCTATTTTGTTGCCTTACGACGTGGAATTAAAATTGATTTTGGGGGGGTTTGTATCATTTGATTTACACAACATGCCTACCACTTTGAAGATGCAAAACATTTTGTATTGTGAAATAAACAAGAAATAAGACAAAAAAATGAAAACTTGAGCGTGCATAACTATTCACCCCCCCCAAAGTCAATACTTTGTAGAACCACCTTTTGCAGTAATTACAGCTGCAAGTCTCTTGGGGTATGTCTCTATAAGCTTGGCACATCTAGCCACTGGGATTTTTGCCCATTCTTCAAGGCAAAACTGCTCCAGCTCCTTCAAGTTGGATGAGTTCCGCTGGTGTACAGAATTCTTTAAGTCATACCACAGATTCTCATTTGGATTGAGGTCTGGGCTTTGACTAGGCCATTCCAATACATTTAAGTGGTTTAAGGGGAAACATTTGAGTGTTGCTTTAGCAGTATGCTTAGGGTCATTGTCCTGCTGGAAGGTGAACCTCCGTCCCAGTCACAAATCTCTGGAAGACTGAAACAGGTTTCCCTCAAGAGTTTCCCTGTATTTAGCGCCATCCATCATTCCTTCAATTCTGACCAGGTTCCCAGTCCCTGCCGATGAAAAACATCCCCACAGCATGATGCTGCCACCACCATGCTTCACTGTGGGGATGGTGTTCTCGGGGTGATGAGACATAGCGTTTTCCTTGATGGCCAAAAAGCTCAATTTTAGTCTCATCTGACCAGAGTACCTTCTTCCATATGTTTAGGGAGTCTCCCACATGCCTTTTGGCAAACACCAAACGTGTTTGCTTATATTTTTCTTTAAGCAATGGCTTTTTATTTTGGGCCACTCTTCTGTAAAGCCCAGATCTTTGGAGTGTACGGCTTAAAGTGGTCCTATGGACAGATACTCCAATCTCTGCTGTGGAGCTTTGCAGCTCCTTCAGGCTTATCTTTGGTCTCTTTGTTGCCTCTCTGATTAATGCCCTCCTTCCCTGGTCTGTGAGTTTTGGTGGGTGGCCCTCTCTTGGCAGGTTTGTTGTGGTGCCATATTCTTTCCATTTTTTAATAATGGATTTAATGGTGCTCCGTGGGATGTTCAAAGTTTCTGATATTTTTTTATAACCCAACCCTGATCTGTACTTCTCCACAACTTTATCCCTGACCTGTTTGGAGAGCTCCTTGGTCTTCATGGTGCCGCTTGTTTGGTGGTGCCCCTTGCTTAGTGGTGTTGCAGAGTTTTGGGCCTTTCATGTGACACTTATATTGCACACAGGTGGACTTTATTTAACTAATGATGTGACTTCTGAAGGTAATTGGTTGCACCAGATCTTATTTAGGACTTCATAGCAAAGGGGGTGAATACATATGCATGCACCACTTTTCCGTTATTTATTTTTTAGAATATTTTGAAACAAGTAATTTTTTTCATTTCACTTCACCAATTTGGACTATTTTGTGTATGTCCATTACATGAAATCCAAATAAAAATCAATTTAAATTACAGGTTGTAATGCAACAAAATAGGATAAACGCCAAGGGGGATGACTACTTTTGCAAGGCACTGTATACAGCTACTGATGAGGGGATATGAACCAGGTGAGTGTAATAAACAAGACAAAACAAATGGAATGATGAGATGAGGAGTGGCAGTGGCTAGAAGGCCGGTAACAACGAACGCCGAAGCCTGCCCGAACAAGGAGAGGTGGCAGCTTTGGAGGAAGTCGTGACAGAATCCCCCCCCTTGACGCGCAGCTCCAGCAGCGCAACGACACCGGCCTCTGGGACTTCCAGGAGGACGCGGAGCAGGGCGAGCGGGATGGCGACGGTGGAAATCCCGCAATAGGGAGGGATCGAGGATATCCCTCACCGGAACCCAGCACCGCTCCTCCAGACCGTACCCCTCCCACTCCACGAGGTACTGAAGGCCCCCCACCCGACACCTCGAATCCAGGATGGAATGGACGGAGTACGCTGGGGCCCCCTCGATGTCCAGAGGGGGCGGAGGCCCTTTCCTGCAATCATCAACTTGCTGTAACAACAAGTTAATTGTTGATTCATTTTATCAAAGGAGAAAGTGTGGATAGTGACGGATCTGGAACTCAGGTATTTGATATAAGACATTCCAAATTACAGCTTACAAATTAGTCATCATACTGCACAACAAGTGTCAAGACATCATTTCAGATGCATTATAAGTCCATGTATTGTTGAAATATTAGCTATATGCACTTTATGTAGCTCATAAGTAACGTGGAATGTTGAGAGCTGCATATGTATTGCAGGCTGTCAGAGTGTTCTATGACCCATTAAGTAACATGTAAGATATTGTACCGTGACCATCTATACCCCATAGCACTCTTGAATGCTTTTTCTTCTTTACTGTAGCTATGGGGTCAATAGGGTTACGGTAGGATACTATACAGTATGCCCTGTTATATGTAGGGTACTACAGTATAGTAGGTAACCTCTTGACACCATAACACCCACTCCACTGTAGAACAAAGTTACAATACATGTTAGGTAGGATGACCATTCTAAGGTGCCAATGTTGCATTCAGTTTCTGTAGTGATTCACAATGTCCTGTGTGGGCAACATCACGACAAGACCAGCTCAAAAACATGCTTTAGCCTCACCTTACAAAAATATGTCATTTCTGCCTGTCATCATGCAAGCAGCCACACTTCTCTCATTGATATACAGCAGGCTCACATGCCACAAAGGTCATAGCACACAGGGATACATGGTCCTTTTTCAATCACAGCCCCTGAGCTCTGAAATTCCTATTGCCATGGAAACATATTGGCAATGAACAATGCATCTGGTATTGCTGTCAAAGCTGTGTGTTGTACAAAGCACTCATATTGCAATGGCAGCACTTCAGATTGGCATGGTGATACCCTCTTGCCCTCCATTTTGAGATGCTTATATAATACAACAGAGCATCATATTCTTGACAAATTGAAATATTCACCATGCAGAGGGGTTTAAAACGTTGTAGTTCCATTTAGTGGATTCCATTCCATTTAATGGTTCCATTCAGTTGGTTTCCATTTAAGGGACTATTTATGGAGGGTTAAGGTTTATATAGATTGTTTATATGTTTATGGTAAATAAAATACAAAATATCTACTGTTCTAAAACAAAATGCTTGGTTTGGTCTCCAAACAATTATGCTTATCGCCAAAGATGAATTGATTAATGCATCCAATCTCATTGTTGTAACTTTCCTGAATAGAGCCCTGGTACAGAAAGACTGAAATACTCAAAGATTTAAAACAGGGGATAGTAGGGGCAAATCTAAAATGTAAACTACAAATGAGGACATTGTTTTATGTGCGGAAGATATTTACGAATACGTAGGTAAATGGACGTGGTCGGACCGTGGGCATATCACAACGGGGACTAGCAGTCATACCACGCGTAATTTGTAGTCGCAGAGCACTAGTTAATTTTTTTTTATTGCACTTCTTCTTAGACTGAACCCTTCATGCCAGCCGCATGCAGCCATCTATTTTGGGTTTTTATCTCAATCACAAAC
Organism: Coregonus clupeaformis; assembly: GCF_020615455.1. Classification (NCBI taxonomy): domain Eukaryota; kingdom Metazoa; phylum Chordata; class Actinopteri; order Salmoniformes; family Salmonidae; genus Coregonus; species Coregonus clupeaformis. The sequence continues at coordinate 16,628,626 of NC_059221.1, read as the reverse complement.
ATCATCTAAATGATGAAAATGAGACAAAGAGAAAATTATCGGGATTTTCATTTCCATCAGTTGTTGTCAAAATTTGAAGATAGATGTTTTTAACAGAAGTCGTCGGTTTCTTTCACCAATATAGCATACTGCTGGATCCAATAAAATAATCGTATCGCGTCAGAAGCGTCTGGTACGGGGGACCAAAGAGGAGGACTTGGAATTTGATACAGAGGGTATTTTTTTAAAATGGTGCTGTTAGGGTTGTTGGACAATGCGATGGTCAAATCTCTTGTTCTTATGTTTAGTTTGGCGTTGATTTCTGAGTTTGTGGGAGCTCAGAATGACACGGAGCCTATAGTCCTGGAGGGCAAATGTCTTGTGGTTTGCGACTCTAATCCGACTACAGATTGGAAGGGCTCGTCCTCTCCTCTAGGCATTTCGGTGCGTGCGGCAAACTCCAAGGTGGCTTTTTCTGCGGTCCGGAGCAACAATCATGAACCGTCGGAGATGAGCAATAAAACAAGAATCATATACTTCGACCAAGTAAGACTTTTGGTTGTTTTTGATATAGGGATGTTTTATTTTACTTCAACTTTATAACATCAAAGTTGCAATGCTGTTTAAGTTCAACGTTTTATATAGATAATTGAACACACAGCGACAGGTTATTTTCCCCAAAGTATAACTAAATACAAATCATCTTTTAAAAAATCGTTCTAGAAGGGTCTAACATTGGTTTAGAGAGCAACCTACATGTATCAATAATAGCTCGCCTAATGATTGATTAATCAATAATAAAATGAGCATAGCTCACATGTGATAAAACACAAAGGGCTATGCATGACCAGCAGGCAGCAGCAATGGGTTTATCACTGAGAATAATGCATAACACACTCACACCAACCGGAGTCTCTCTCTCTCATTTACACTTTGTGTATGTGATGAGGTGTGAATGACGGAGTCAGGCAAAGAAGGTAAAACACCGAAATCCAGAGTTTATTCAGTGTACATGAATAAAGCGCAGCAAGCGTCAAAAAAAACACTAGCACAAGGGAAAAATCCACCTTGGCTACATACAAGGAAAGCGTAACTCAACCGAGCTACTCACTCTCACAATGAACAATCACTCAAAAAGGACAATGGGGCAGAGGGAACACTTATACACAGACTAATGAGGGAATGAGTACCAGGTGTGTGTGATTGACAAGACAAGACAAATGGAGTGATGATAAATAGAGCGGTAGTGGCTAGTAAGCCGGTGACAACGAACACCGAAACCTGCCCGAGCAAGGAGGAGGGGCAGCCTCGGCTGAATTCGTGACAGTGTAAAGCAAGCTCTGAATTGAGAGTGCCATTTTTGATTGAGTAAATGCAGTGCATTTAACTTTTGTTCCCTTTTTGAATTAACCTAAAATCACTGTTTTATATCACCTCCTGGTGGCACCTCAACTGGCATAACCAACACCTTACATAAATCATTGGCTGAATCTGCCTAATTGGAAGCCTGACTATTGGACAAGAGTGCAGCTCCTGTGTCAAGTAGTTGTTGTGGGACTAGTAAACTGCATTTACACTGGCAGACCAATTCTGATATGTTTTCCACTAATTGGTCTTTTGACCAATCACATCAGATCTTTTCACTTCAGAGCCAATTCTAGTGCTGCGTGATTAACCAAAATGCCAATTATTTTTCCGTTTTTTAAACAACTAATTGACTGAGGTCGGTTCAATTATTGGTGCAAGTTTTGGTTTTTGCCCTAGCACAACAGCTGATTCAAATAACCAACTCCTCATCAAGCTCATATTATTTGAATCAGCTGTGTAGTGCTTGGGCAAAAACCAAAACGTGCACCAAGGGGGGCCCCCAGACCGAGTTTGGGAAACTCTGATCTAAATGATTGATAGTTGGTATTCAGCAGTCATAAAAGTATGCCTTATTTACTTTGAAGAACTACTAAAATAGTGATTTTGTCAGGCTGCATAGGCAGCAGCTCTACAGAGATGAGATGATGACTAAGAATGAAATAAAGTCATCAAATAAAACATGTAATATACACAAAACCTGAAATATTTTATTAAAGTAAAGTAATATGAATAACTGATGGTTAATAAGTGATAAGCAGTAATGGGCAGTCACTACCATCATGGGACTTTTATTAATTGTTTTATTCTGTGTTACAGCATTCAACCCACATAATGCATACAGTAAATGCATAGTGCATTTAATGTAAAAAAAATAAATCGAAACCAAACTGACGTCAAAAAGCACTAAAGGCTCAGCACTACCCAATTCTGATATTTTTCCCACTAATTGGTATTTTGACCAATCACAGCAGATCTTTTTCAGGACTGATCTGATTGGTCAAAAGACCAATTAGTGAAAAAAAGATCAGAATTGGGCTGCATGTGTAAACGCAGCCTTTGGGTCTTGTAGGTTGTCATCACACTGCTTGTGATGTCAAATCACAGGATTAAAACTGTCAGTACATTTTCTCTAAGGAGTTGAGGTGTCTACAACTACTGAAATATCCCAGATTTAACACTATAGTCTTGTCACCATAGTTGTGTCAGCAGAAGAAAAGATGGTGTTTAATGGTCCAGCTGGTTAACAGTCCTTAAAAAAAAAATCTCAATATTAAATCATTTCTGGGTAACAATTAAGTACCTTACTGTGGTTGTTTTCAATTAAAATTGTAAAAAAGACACAAAAATAGCTTCTTAGCAAAGCGCAATTTCTCAAGCAAGAATATTGCTAGGTCTGTCTGGGAGTGGTCTGAGTTGGGAGGGGGAAACTGAAAATGAGCTGTTATTGGCAGAGAGGTTTGGAACTCTCTTATTGGTCTATTAACTAATTTACCACATGGTGATGTCACCATGGAAGGCCAAAACTCCCTCCTACCAAAACAGTCTGAAATTTCAGGTGGTTGTTTCAAACAGCTCTTACACTGAAAGGGCATCAGAATTTTAACAATTTCACAGTATTATTCCAACCTCATAGTGTGGAACTATATATAAAACACAGGAAAATCACATTTTTGACTGCACTGGGCCTTAAAGCAATAATTATTCTGGTCTGACTTGAATAGTCAGCGAGGATAATATTTTTCCACTTTCTAAAATGCTTTATTCTTCTTTCCCCAGGTTCTTGTGAATATAGGCAACTATTTCACTTTGGAGTCAGTGTTTTTGTCACCCAGAAAAGGGATCTACAGTTTTAATTTTCACGTTATAAAAGTGTACCAGAGTCAGACTATACAGGTAAGCTATTTTTTTTGGCCAAATTGATTCAGCAATTTAGTTCTAGTTATAATATAATGTGATTCCCATGAGACATACTTTTCTATACATTGGCCATGGCTACATTATTTGAAAGGGCCTTGTAATGTATTAGGAAATGTGCCTAAGACTATTGTGTCTAAGTCTATTCTATTGGGACATTTGGATTTTGTATTGACAGAATGGTTATTAGAGGAAGCAGAAACAAATCTCGGACAAAGAACTTGATTTCAATAGATGCGAGAGTTAGCCGTGTTAGGAAAATGTCCTGTAAAACTTCAATGGGAAATCACAGACACTGAATGGCATATCCACCAGTCTTCTCTTTGCAAAGCTCCAAAGCCTGGAGAGTTATGGGCTCTCTCTGGGTGGGAAAAGGGGGAGTAGACTACATGAGCTTATTAAACAGACAATCTTATTATTCTGGCTATTTATGAAAGTGACAAAACTAAGCTAAACAATTATGTTTTTTTTCAAAGTACATCATCAAGGGAAGGGCTGCTGCATGCTGCACACATTTTAACTAATAGCAATAGTTTATAGCAAATAGCTACAGTAGGTAGCTGTGGATGATGACGATGTTTGGCAATGGGCTTGCAATCATGGCAAGATATGTTTGTATAGAACTGTAGCTACATTAGCTGCATTTCTCCCCTGTCTCGTTTATTTTTGCTCATTGCTGTCTCTTTGGGTCATCCAGGTGAACTTAATGTTGAATGGGAAACCTGTCATCTCAGCTTTTGCGGGTGACAAAGACGTAACTCGAGAGGCAGCCACCAATGGAGTTCTGCTCTTTTTGGATAAAGAGGACAAGGTCTACCTTAAACTGGAGAAGGGAAATCTAGTTGGCGGATGGCAATACTCTACGTTCTCTGGTTTTCTTGTTTTCCCTCTGTAAAAAGAAAGAAAACCCCACAGTTCAAATGACTTTATCAACAATGCATTGTCACTGTATAATCAAAACATTTCTACATCAGTTGGATCTAGCCAAAGGATGGATAATGTCATGTTCCGTGGTCATGGATTGCTACAGAGAGATGAAAAGAGACATTGAAAAGCTTGGTGTTTGATGGAATTGGGAATCCCTCTACAAATGCAATACTGCTCCAAAAAACGACTTCAACAGACGAACCTCCCTTCACAAAAATTCTACACACACAAACTTAACAGTCGTAGAATATGTTTAGCATAACATATTTTCAAAAGATGTCTTTCCTTTGGGGGAAATGTATTCGTTTTTCTTAGCAAGTGTGGCATATGTGGTATTTAGCAGTGACAGATCCTGTCTCGTCTGATTATACAAAAATATGTGATTGAGTATAGAAGCATAGAAGATGCAGGTCACTTCAGACATCAACAGCACCAGTTTGTTTTGTCAGGCCATTCCCATGTGTATCTCATTACAAGACGAGCTCTGGCTATTAAATAATCAGCTGTCTGAACCACAATGGAGCAAGCCACTTGTTTCTGTAGGTGTGAGACACACTTGTGTGGTGTATTAGGAAATTACTGACAAATTGGAGTAAAATGGGCCCAATGTTTGCAGATAGATGAACACAATGCCATTTAATTGCAGGCATACCCTTTATAAAAGGAATTTATATTCCTAATTTATAATATATACAGTGCATTCGGAAACTATTCAGACCCCTTGACATTTTCCACATTTTGTTACGTTACAGCCTTATTCTAAAATGGATTAAATTGTTTTCCCCCCTCATCAATCTACACACAATACACCATAATGACAAAGCAAAAACAGGTTTTTAGACATTTTTGCAAAGTTATTAAAAATTAAAAGCTGAAATATCAAATTTACATAAGTATTCAGACCCTTTACTCAGTACGTTGTTGAAGCACCTTTGGAAGCGATTACAGCCTCGGGTCTTCTTGGGTATGATGCTACAAGCTTGGAACACCTGTATTTGGGGAGTTTCTCCCATTTTTCTCTGCAGATCCTCTCAAGCTCTGTCAGGTTGGATGGGGAGCGTCGCTGCACAGCTATTTTCAGGTCACTCCAGAGATCTTAGATCAGGTTCAAGTCCGGGCTCTGGCTGGGCCACTCAAGGACATTCAGAGACTTTTCCTGAAGCCACTCCTGCATTATCTTGGCTGTGTGCTTAGTGTCGTTGTCCTGTTGGAAGGTGAACCTTCGCCCCAGTCTGAGGTCCTGAGTACTCTGGAGCAGGTTTTCATCAAGGATCTCTCTGTACTTTGCTCCGTTCATCTTTCCCTCGATCCTGACTAGTCTCCCAGTCCCTACGCTGAAAAACATCCCCTCAGAATGATGCTGCCACCACCATGCTTCACCGTAGGGATGCGTCAGGTTTCCTCCAGAAGTGACGCTTGGCATTCAGGCCAAAGAGTTCAATCTTGGTTTCATCAGACCAGAGCATCTTGTTTCTCATGGTCTGAATACTTATGTAAATAAGGTATTTCTGTTTTTCTAAAAACCTGTTTTCGCTTTGTCATTATGGGGTACTGTGTGTATGTAGATTGAGGAGGAAAAATATTTATTTAATCCATTTTAGAATAAGACTGTAACGTAACAAAATGTGGAAAAAGTAAAGGGGTCTGAATACTTTACGAATGCACTGTATATACAGTATATTATAAGTCTAAACAGATGTAGATGAAATATTTTCATTTGTAGTGAGATGTAATGGTGGCTCAAGTTGATGCTCAAGAGTTGGACACTGCGATAGGTATGGTGTTTTGATGTCACTATTGACCTCCCTCATCACAGCCTATGCTGCTGGCCATGTCCATGTCTGTCTGTGGTCAGTCACATGTCATGTGTTTGTTTGAACTTTGACTTTAGATGGGTACATCCGTGGAGGCATGTGCAATGCTTCATTGAAGAGATCACGATTGTATATGTTAACACTTGATTTTATGCACCCTCATTTATTTATTTATTGAATATTTACACATGAGTTTATTTATAATAGCTTGGTGAATTTAAATGCTTATTTAAGTGAATGACCAAATTTGGCATTTACATCCAGCCATGTTATCAATGACTGCCACATAGTCTGTGGCACCTGCAAACCATCTTACCATTGGTATACAGCCAGTGCATTTTAGCAATATTTTAAATAGTTGGGAGATTTGGAAAGGGAATTATTCGATCCAATCTATCAACAGATGAAATGTAAAGAAATAAGGTGCGTGTGAAACGACTGGAGACATTTTCCACACAAACGTAATCTCACTTACATTCTCTAACCTTTTCCCCTGAAATACACTTAGGGAAAGTATCTTGTTGACCATTTTGCATTTATGGAACAGCTGTTGTGTTCACTCTTGACCTTTGTGACTGTATGGTCAACAAAACCCTTTCCTGAGTAAATATAATGGCACTACCCATATGTATTGAGTTATATTATCTAGACTCAGAATGGATTGATTTGCTCATTACTCATATCCCCGAGTTAACAATAGTTTTCTGTGCATATCACTATCATGGTAGTGAGAATAGGTGTTTTGTGTGTGAATCTCATGCCTCTGTTAGTATTGCTGTGTGCTTCTATTGTCACCTGATGCTGCTACAGTTAATTTCCAAATGGAATGGAATATAATGAATTATGTGGATCTTAAAATAATGAAATTAATGGTTTGGCCTATTTCATAATTCTCCGTCTGGAATCTCAAATAACTATAATGTTGGTGCATATAGGCCTACTGTGTGATCATCGTACATTAGGCACAGCTCTCAAATTAATATGCTTTACTGCTGGATGAATTTCTTTAAACTCATGATGACTAAAACTCCCACCAAGAAACCACTCCTTAGATAGCAGCCATAGAGTAAGCGTACAGTACATAAACTGGATCTGGGACATTTCATTTGTGGAATAAAAACAAGGTACAAAGGACTGAATAATAATGACATGGCCTCATTATGGACACTGGAGAAGAAAACAAGTCAGTAGTGTATTTCAAATGAATGAATGCAAAGAATGGAGTAAAAAAAAAAAAGAATTATATGTTTACAATTGTCTGTTGTGGTATAATGTGAAAAGTATTGAGTGACTCAAATGACTTTCTTCATTATTTAATGGAATCTTTTCACTTTCTTGAATTTAAATCTATTACAACTGAGAATTGGAAAAACAATCCCATGCAAATGATTGACTGACCAATTTACGCTAAGAATTTATAATAATGCCAATGGATTATTACTCACAAAGGTTCACTACCACTGTAGATGTATTTGACCAATATTCGAAGGAGGCAACAATACAACGTATGCATTTTAATCAAAAAGTACTGTGGTTGTGTGAATACCGGTAACCCCAAATATGTATTTTAGGGATTCCAAAATAATTCAACATACCACATGAAAATATGTAATCCATGTAATACACCATTGGCACATATCTGTATTTGAAAACATGGATGGATTATTATTGAGATTTCCAAGAAGCTTATCATGCAGGCATATTGTATTTCTGCCATTAAATTTGAGGCATCTGTATTGAATTCTGGTCTTTATTGGTGTACAGACAGTAATGTCTGAAACAAGACTTTTATTTATCACCTACATGACTACATATCATATTTAGGCCACGCTAATGTTCAATGTGTTTAGAGTGTGGGTTTGACAATGCATTCTGGCTGTCTTACAACTATGTTGACATTCATTGGTGTAATAATATACAGTACATGAATTATGCATATTGAAATCAGCTATTCTCTCAGATGGGTTTATGATAAAATAATTAATCACTGCATAATACCAACTATTTGGAATTTGGCAAAGGTACTTGTTGCTTACGAAGTGAGAAGTTTGATATTAATCTTTTACATTGTAGAAAGAAGAGAACTGACTCTACTCCTTGGGGTACTGTTTCCTGTCTTGGGCTTTGATTAGGAGGCTGAAGCCCATGACACAACCTTATGACCTGCCCTATGACCTTTCTACTGCTGTATGTGTGTGTTTCGCTTTGATCACTGGGTGGGAAGATTCAGATTCAATTCTATATCCTCAGGTTCTGGGGGATACATTTCTCATTGAGTTTTGTCTTTCGCTGTATTGTTGTGATATTTTTCAGCCTACGAACTTGGCCTTCAATCTGACACCTCTGCTGAACTACTATAACACAACATTTGGGTTATCATTTTATGACATATACATACAGTTGAAGTCAAAAGTTTACATACACCTTAGCCAAATACATTTAAACTCAGTTTTTCACAATTCCTGACATTTAATCCTATACAAATTCCCTGTTTTAGGTCAGTTAGGATCACCCCTTTATTTTAAGAATGTGAAATGTCAGAATAATAGTAGAGAGAATGATTTATTTCAGCTTTTATTTCTTTCATCACATTCCCAGTGGGTCAGAAGTTTACATGCACTCAATTAGTATTTGGTAGCATTGCCTTTAAATTGTTTAACTTGGGTCAAACGTTTCGGGTAGCCTTCCACAAGCTTCCCACAATAAGTTGGGTGAATTCTGGCCCATTCCTCCTGACAGAGCTGGTGTAACTGAGTCAGGTTTGTAGGCCTCCTTGCTCGCACATGCCTTTTCAGTTCTGCCCACACATTTTCTATAGGATTGAGGTCAGGGCTTTGTGATGGCCACTCCAATACCTTGACTTTGTTGTCCTTAAGCCATTTTTCCACAACTTTGGAAGTATGCTTGGGGTCATTGTCCATTTGGAAGACCCATTTGCGACCAAGCTTTAACTTCCTGACTGATGTCTTGAGATGTTGCTTCCAATATATCCACATGATTTTCCTTCCTCATGATGCCATCTATTTTGTGAAGTGTACCAGTCCCTCCTGCAGCGAAGCACCCCCACAGCATGATGCTTCCACCCCTGTGCTTCAGGGTTGGGATGGTGTTCTTCGGCTTGCAAGCCACCCCCTTTTTCCTCCAAACATAACGATGGTCATTATGGCCAAACAGTTCCATTTTTGTTTCATCAGACCAGAGGACAAAAAGTACGATCTTTGTCCCCATGTGTAGTTGTAAACCGTAGTCTGGCTTTTTTATGGCAGTTTTGGAGCAGTGGCTACTTCCTTGCTGAGCGGCCTTTCAGGTTATGTCGATATAGGACTCGTTTTACTGTGGATATAGATACTTTTGTACCTGTTTCCTCCAGCAACTTCACAAGGTCCTTTGCTGTTGTTCTGGGATTGATTTGCACTTTTCGTACCAAAGTAAGTTCATCTCTAGGAGACAGAACGCATCTCCTTCCTGAGCAGTATGACGGCTGCGTGGTCCCATGGTGTTTATACTTGCGTACTATTGTTTGTACAGATGAACGTGGTACCTTCAGGCGTTTGGAAATTGCTCCCAAGGATGAACCAGACTTGTGGAGGTCTGATCTTTTTTTTTTTTTTTTTTTCATGATGTCAAGCAAAGAGGCACTGAGTTTGAAGGTAGGCCTTGAAATACATCCACAGGTACACCTACAATTGACTCAAATTATGTAAATTAGCCTATCAGAAGCTTCTAAAGCCATGACATAATTTTCTGTAATTTTCCAAGCTGTTTAAAGGCACAGTCAACTTAGTGTATGTAAACTTCTGACCCACTGGAATTGTGATACAGTGAATTATAAGTGAAATAATCTGCCTGTAAACAATTGTTGGAAAAATGACTTGTGTCATGCACACAGTAGATGTCCTAACCAACTCGCCAAAACTATAGTTGGTTAAAAAGACATTTGTGGAGTGGTTGAAAAACGAGTTTTAATGACTCCAACCTAAGTGTATGCAAACTTCCGACATCACCTGTACATATTGTAGGAGTGATTTGAGTGTTCTTTTATTTGATGTGGGATATGCAGAACGTCAGTGCAGCATGTGTACAGGATTTGATTGCATCCAATGGGACACGTAGCCCCTGAACTGAATAATAATTCTGAGATAACGCTAACAAACAAACAAAAATTGAGAAATGAAGAAAGGGATACATTCTTTTTGGAAATTCAAATGAGTGCTCTTGAGGATTTCAATGTAAAACAAAATGACTTTTTCTGACAGAAAGCAAGTTCAGCTGTAAGGCAAGGTATCCAAGAGGAATCAAATCAAATCAAATCAAATTGTATTGGTCACATGCGCCGAATACAACAGGTGCAGACATTACAGTGAAATGCTTACTTACAGCCCTTAACCAACAGTGCATTTATAAAACAACAACAAAAAAAGTGTTGAGAAAAAAAGAGCAGAAGTAAAATAAAATAACAGTAGGGAGGCTATATATACAGGGGGGTACCGGTGCAGAGTCAATGTGCGGGGGCACCGGCTAGTTGAGATAGTTGAAGTAATATGTACATGTGGGTAGAGTTAAAGTGACTATGCATAAATAATTAACAGAGTAGCAGCAGCGTAAAAGGATGGGGTGGGGGGGCAGTGCAAATAGTCCGGGTAGCCATGATTAGCTGTTCAGGAGTCTTATGGCTTGGGGGTAGAAGCTGTTGAGAAGTCTTTTGGACCTAGACTTGGCACTCCGGTACCGCTTGCCGTGCGGTAGCAGGAGAACAGTCTATGACTAGGGTGGCTGGAGTCTTTGACAATTTTGAGGGCCTTCCTCTGACACCGCCTGGTATAGAGGTCCTGGATGGCAGGAAGCTTGGCACCAGTGATGTACTGGGCCGTACGCACTACCCTCTGTAGTGCCTTGCGGTCGGAGGCCAAGCAGTTGCCATACCAGGCGGTGATGCAACCAGTCAGGATGCTCTCGATGGTGCAGCTGTAGAATTTTTTGAGGATCTGAGGACCCATGCCAAATCTTTTCAGTCTCCTGAGGGGGAATAGGCTTTGTACCCACTCTTTTATCAGATGTCTTAATGTTGTCACACTGGGCTCTTAACTATTGTATTATTGAATTGATATTTTTACATATTCGATAAGGTTCGTATGCGCTCATTTATAGGTTAACATTAGCATAGTGCTGAATGTGAGAATCTCCTTTTGACAGAATTATTTTTTTCTCATGTGGTTGTGTGCTTGACTGTGTTCTCTTCTTCAGTCTGTTTAAAATGTGTACTTTATGCACGGCATTCTTTTATGATATAAGCTCATCTAATGTATCTTTTGAATCCTCACCAACACTTTCTAATTTCAGCTTTATCCCTCTTACTTTCTTGGGATAGTGCTCATTGCAGTGTGTGCATTAAAAGTGTCTGCTTGGTTAAGCCTCAAGATGTATTTAGTGTTCAAATATCAGGAGAAAATGATTTAATTCCTCTGCGTTACATTATTTATTCAAATGGTAAGAACAGAAAGCACAAAATGATGTCATAGTGTGTTTAGTAATATTTATTCCCTATAATCCTTTTCATATATTGGTGAGCAAGTCATTCAAGGATAAACATGCAGCTAGCTAAGACTTGAAGATTGTACAACTATTGTACAACTAACATATTCTACTTATTCTATAGATCCTTTACTGTATACAACAAAGATCACAGCAGTGAATAAGAAAGCTTGAGTGACATATCATTGCACAGGAACTCTCTGAAAAGTGGATTCATAGTCTCAATTCGTTCTGCTACATAAAATCCGACTTAACAACAGGGTCTAGCATGCTGTTAACCAAGTTGAGAAGGTGCCAGGACCCTGTTGGGCACGGCTCTCTTTGCTAATTTCAATTTCACTGGCCACACTGGCCACTGAACGGCAACACTGATAGACCTACAGTACACAGCTCTTGTCATGGTACTGGCCTGTACAGATGTAAGATCTTAATTTGAGCCAGTTTGCTATAGCAGGAAAATAATCCTGCAGCAACAATAAATTTTAATTATTATGTGGATTGTAATAAATGGACAGTTTAGCCGGGGTTGATAAATTTTTCGTAAGGGAAAATCAAGTCTGAAATGTCAAAATGAAAATTACAAACTTCAGAAGCATTTTCAAACACACCAAGACAGTCGTGAAGAGGGCACGACAAGCCTATTCCCCCTCAGGAGACTGAAAAGATTTGTCGTGGGTCCTCAAATCCTCAAAAGGTTATACAGCTGCACCATCGAGAGCATCCTGACTGGTTGCATCACTGCCTGGTATGGCAACTGCTCGGCCTCCGACCGCAAGGCACTACAGAGGGTAGTGTGTACAGCCCAGTACATCACTGGGGCCAAGCTTCCTGCCATCCAGGACCTCTATACCAGGCGGTGTCAGAGGAAGGCCCTAAAAATTGTCAAAGACTCCAGCCACCCCAGTCATAGACTGTTCTCTATGCTACCGTACGGCAAGCAGTACCGGAGCGCCAAGTCTAGGTCCAAAAGGCTTCTTAACAGCTTCTACCCCCAAGCCATAAGACTCCTGAACAGCTAATCAAATGGCTACCCGGTCTGCACTGCAGTGGCTCACTAGGCAGAGCACACATGGACATCATGGGCTTTAATACCATGCATATTATAGTGTCCTCAGCGATGGCATGACCCATTCATTTTATGACAAATAATCTATTTGTTGTGAGATGTTCTGCTTCTCTCCCCACTTTCACAATTCAATCTGTACGAGGCATGTCTTTAATTAGATTATTTTATTGATTTATTCTTCTTCAATACTTCATTCAACTAGAGGATTTAACCATTGGATGGCTTATTTTGATACAACCCTCATCTCCACGGTATTTAATCTGGTTTAATTCTTCAGACACCAACTCTCATTAACTCAGCAACACTTACTCTTTAAAGCTGGTGCATTATACATTCATAGTTCAGTCAGATCGACCATCTAACACAGATACTGTAGCTCGTTAAATATGTTTGTCCTTCATAAGATCAAACAATATCCATTAATAAAACTTAAAAGTGCACGTCTAACGTTAGAGCCTAAATGATCCTATTGTGTTAAAAACTATTTCCACAAATGGCTGTGAAATACCTCCTTTTTGCACAGAACATACTGCCAAAATGCATAGCTAAGTATGCAAATTACCATGTGACAGCATGTCTGGTTGTTGTTGGGCTTGGGGAGTGTGAACCCAAGTTTGCATGCAATGCAATCTCTCAGCCGAACACCTCTGCAGCAGACTGCGACATGACAAGGGCTGATTTCCTGAATGCCAAATGAAAAGCTCATTTGGTAGAGCCCAGTGACTGGCAAGCCCTGGGTAGCTGAAGCTCTCAGTTAATTTCTCACACTGGCAGACCAGTGCTTCCAGGCATGATGCTCTGTGGCCACAGGGATATTGTTGCTGGGCTAGACTGAGTAGGCTAGCTGGAGTCAGTCAACTAATAAAGAAGCAATGAGTTTCTGTATGACATGTTCTGGTCATACCCTGCACACTACTGGTATCCTCTGAAGTTTATTCACTGTAAAAAAAATCCCACAGTGCTATCGACCTGTATTACCTATTTAGTACACTTTTGCTATAACTACGATTGATGTTAGCCTGATGTCTTTTCAACACACTTTTGCCCAACTGGGATGTGTTATATCATTGTGATTAGTGCACTTGCTATAGCTTACCCAATTAATGTTTTTCATTGCCAAATGGTCATTTAGCCAAGCTTCTTCTTCATATCACCAGTTCCAAATAACAGATATACCACTCCATGCCTAACAGTGATTTGTCTCAATTAGTCCATACACTCCATACTAAACTAAAACACACAGTAGGCTAGTCTCTGTCATCTGTCAGCGAAAGCTAACTCTTGGACAACATGCAGAGTAGGCATATGGTGTGGTGTGCAGATTAGATGATAAGTATGTGGAAGGTGGGTTGCCTGTTGTTTTCCGTAAATCAATGAATATTCTATGTTGGTATACTAGCTTTCACTTAAAGTAAAGGTTAAGTACATGGGTATGTGGTTAATTGCATATTTTCCCCTTAAACCATGCTCAAAATGATGCTATTCAACGTTCAAGGGCATATATTACATTTACATATTAGCATAGAATGAGACTTGGGTCTCTATTCAATCCGTATCACAGAAGTTCAGCTTTTTCCCCCGTTAGCGGAGACTGTATTCACGGTAAACGCTGCATATGTCGGCTCAATCGAAAATAACCTTTACATTTCTAAAGCTTCAGCGATACAGATTGAATAGCAAATCGCATCGGTAATTGTGCTCATAACATTTTAGATTAAGTGTATTCATTTCAATGACCACAACCACATCAGCTCATCATTCGTTAGTTCACCTTCAGTACAAAGCCTCTGTTTGATGATATTAATGACAAATGACATCTGAAGCTCTTAATATTCTCCTAAAATACTGTAGCCTTTCTTAGCATGGATCTGTGAGTGAGGACTCTTGCATTATCCAACGGAAATGGGCTCTGTGCAAATGGTGATCTGTCTGCTAGGATGATGCAGAGCAATCCCCATCATCTATTTTGCCTTGTCTTAATCACTAGAGCAGAAAGGGTAGAAACTAGCTTGGGCATCCTGGCAGCTTCAAGTCAAATTGTATTCAAATGTGCATTAGTGGAAGCTGATGGAAAGTAAACTTGTAGCCTGTGGAGGGTATGAATACCGTATATAAAGTATCTGTCAGTCAGAATAGACAGGACAATATACAGCAGTCTGAGGACGCAGCCGTCTGCAGTAATACACCCATTGAACGTTCAGACTTGCTGCTGAGTGGATATAAACTTATCTGACCCTAAATGGCCCACGATCCAGCCTCCACATTAAAGTAGGACAGCCTGTATTGTGTAAATAGTTATTTTTAACTGATTGTTCAAATCAAGAATTGCTCTAAATATTTTTTATTTGTTTGCTAACAAAAACAGGGATGCCTTAACCTAAAGTTAGGTTATGTCTTGGTCCCCACTGTTAGAAGAAAACTTTCTGAATTGCTGTATTGTTTTCGTTTAGCATGACTTTTAAAGATGTGGCTCTTTTTTCCAACTATTTTGCCGAGATGCGTGTCCGTGTGCGTCTATCCACACAGGGGGCCCTTGACATTAAGCCAAGCTGTGTTGGAATGGAGCGCTGCTCAGATTAATGGCACATTCAGTCTTCTAGATCAACTTCAGTTGATTACAGTAATCAAATCAGAAATTACTATTTAATTTACCACTCTTCAGTTGATGATATCTTCCTGTTCTTATTTCTAAGAGGGAACATTACATTACATGAAATGAATTATGAATCACTTAACCACTGTAATATCAACATGAGGCCTTAAGACTGCTATCTGTGATTGAATAGATATTTCACTCAGATTCGCTGTCAGAGCTGTAATATACAGAACTACTTATAGGCTATATACAGAGTATAATTTATACCACAATAGTGGTAGAACAAACACTTTGACTTACAATAGTGCCATGGCTAAACTTTTTCCCACAACATCCTGTTCACAAAGAAGTTCAGTTGTGCTTAGTCCACTTATCCAACCATGTAACAAATGAAATAATTGGCCTGATTATAAACTACGTGCTTTTAAATTATGTCCTCTTTGCTAAGTGGTTGACTGAAGAAAATAAACCACTCACAACAGTCACTCAGCAGGTTGCTTCTACTTCAAGTCGAACTGCATTAACAAAGTTCTTGTAAATCAATCTGAAAAACTGGATTTAGTTATTGAGTTCTCTACATACAAGACATAGATTACATTCAGGGCTGTGCACAGACCTTTCAGGGGGCAGGTGCTCAAAATGTAAAAACATCATCCCTCCCTTTAAAAAAATCTACTTTCATAATTCATATCTCGAAATTCATAACATATGCCTATAGCATTTTTTTTCTCTCACATCGGCCCATTTATTTCTGCAACAACAAACTCACTCATCACAAGTTGTAGGCAAGCTAGTTACAGGGCCTCCTAAAGACATGATTGACATCGGGAAAAAAGGGGTAGGCTATCAGCTGATCATTGATGTTGATGATTTACATTTACGTCATTAAGCAGACGCTCTTATCCAGAGCGACATACAGTTAGTGAGTGCATACATTTTTCATACTGGCCCCCCGTGGGAATCATACCCACAACCCTGGCGTTGCAAGCGCCATGCTCTACCAACTGAGCTACACGGGACGTTGATGTAAATTGATTGATGTAAATCTGCTACTTAGCTAGCTCAATATATTTTTTTAATGATTGTGATGTATCCTCAATGCTCTTAAATAATAACTTAATAATATATTCATGATCTTATAACTCATGATATATGGCTGGCTGGCTAGTGGCATGTGTGGATATTTTTGTATATGGTGGTTAGCTAGAGTCTAGACTACCTGTTCAGTGCTTCATTTGTAAATCGGAAGGTGCGGTACAAAAAGTGAGCGCTAGAGGGGGGTGACCTGGGGAGCTCTGAAGTACCGGAATGCATTAACCTTTATAATTAAGCATTTCCTGCATATCATCGCATTTACGCAGTGGCATAGAGCAGTAGAGTAGAGGCGCTTACAGAAGTTGGACACAGGGACCATTTTTACACTGTTTGTTTAGTATCTGAACACATAACTAAACACTTTTCTGTAGCACTTTTTAAATGCTTGAAGGCATTTAGAATTTCAATGAAAATGCGTCACAGTGTTTAGTTTGTAAACACCAGACATTTTTTAATCGCTGGAAAACTTTTAAAACACATGAACACGTTTATTCAGCAAAAGTGTTTAGGTTTTAAACACTAAACACTGGGGTTGTTGTTTTAACAAGGTGTAAAGCCATATTTGCATATTTCCCAGTGTTTGTGTTGTGAATGTGAGAGAAACCCATGACTGTGTTTGTTAGTGACTGAGACATGGTTGTTGCACTTAATAACTTCAATTCCTGAAGCCTTCACGAAGTGACTGCCTAAGTGAATGTGTTTCAATTAAAAGTAAACCCTTTATGACCACATATTATACATTTCATAAGCAATGTTCCCTCTAAATGTTTTGGGAACTGAGCAAATTTCAGGTCTGCTGAGCGCAAACTTGAGTGTTGTAAAAATTCTGTGCAACTTCCATCGCGCGTTTACTATGAACACTGAGGCTGTACACGCTCTAAGTTACAGTTTTAACAGTGGCCAAATAGGCTACTGTGGCTATTTGATCATAATGTAGGCCTACCAGAGTGGCCTACCATAAAACATTTTGTGAAAATGCATCCCATAACATTTTAACATGGAAATAGCTGTTCTATCATTCAGCCTACAGTAGTAGCCAATGTGTGGTGTTCAATGTAGACCTACATTCTTGACATTAACCTGTTTATCCACTTGTCCTTCAGACAAGAAGGTGACTGAAAATGTTGTTGTGTAGTCCCCAGTAGCTCAGTTGGTAGAGCATGGCGCTTGCAATGCCAGAGTTGTGGGTTCGTTTCCCACGGGGGGCCAGTATGAAAATTTAACTGTAAGTCGCTCTGGATAAGAGCGTCTGCAAAAATATAAATGTTGTTTGATGCAAGAAACCACTTTACAAAAGAAAATGCATTACTATTCCCATACCATTTTTTCAGCGAATCAGACAAATTATGCTGCCTATTGGCTACTTAGCTTATTCAAGCCTGTTTCAAAATACAACAATGCCGCTTTAAGACAAAAAAAAAAGCTATTTACCTGACTTGCTTTTCAAAGATGTAGAAAGCAATCACTCCCCTATTGGTGACTACAAATTAATATATAACTGGGCTAATAACTCACTAGCTAGAATCCTACTCCGATGTGTTCTGCCTACAACAAAATCTCTTGCATAGTTTGTTTTGCATACTAAGTCTTGCATTTTCGTTTTTTTTTTGGTATGTTGCATTGCAAGTTGCTAATATAACGTTGATTCTATCACAATTGCCACAGTAAAGGGAAACTTTGATAGTGTTATTGTTCGTAAGGCCTTTAGTTATGACCTAGTTATCCTCAACAATGAGGTCTGAAAATCCTGAGCCACGCATGGGCCACATTAGACCTGCAAGTCACAATACGCTGGTTTGTGAAGTGATTAGTAATTCCTATCAGAATCCAGCCGGAGGGAGAACATCCAACAATTGGAATATTTTATCACCCATAACCTGCACTAAGCGTGACTGCTATGGTGAAGGACTTAACATACAAGACTACCTAAACCATCTAAACTGGAACAACCATCTCAGTAACAGGTGCGATATATCCAACCCCTTACAGATTGGATTATTTTTAGAAAAATGTAAGTTATTTATCTTTGTATAGTATAAGATCAATTAATCAATCAATGTGCATGAGGAAACAGATATTAAAAAAAACTATTCTGAAAACCAACCCGCAACAAAGCATGTTGGGAAATATGATAAGGAGGCCCCTCCCACATATTTTTCACTCTAAGAGAGTTAACGGAAATGAACTGAGTAACAACAACCCCACACAATTGAAAAGATTTCTTGAATCAAATGTCCTTTTCAGTTGTGCTGAAATGTAGGTAAGGTGACAGACATTCCTAACACTGATCTGAATAAAAAGCATGGAATGTCACATTAATTTCTAATGATTAAATGAAATTAAACACTAGTGTTTAAAATCTGAGCACTTAGGAGATATAGGTGTTTTCCTGGTTGGAAACTGAATGGAAAAAGATGACTTGCATGTTTAATCTTGCATTCTAAACGCCTGTGTTTAAGATGAGAAGACTTATTGGCAAATCTAAATGCCTAATGTTTAAGTTTTAAACACTGACGTTTAGGTTATAAACATGTCACGTTTCATAGTGTAGTACATTTTAGTCATTTAGCAGACGCTTTTATCCAGAGCGACTTACAGTTAGTGAGTGCATACATTTTCATACTGGCCCCCCGTGGGAAACGAACCCACAACCCTGGCGTTGCAAGCGCCATGCTCTACCAACTGAGCTACAGGGGACTGGTAGCCTAGGGTCTGTGAAAAATGTGGCCTTTTATAAACACATTTCATGCAATTCTTCCTTAATTTAGACTTTGGGATAATCTTTTTTAATACCCCACAAATGATCAAAATGATAGGCTACTTTGACACTGACAAACTGAGAATGTGAGCTCAATAAAAACAACCTTGTCTTGAATCCATCAATTGCCTAGGCCTAGGTGTGTCGACACCAGTTGCGGTCGGTGCCGTTAAAGATTAGGGAGGACAATCTTTTCTATTACAACATATTGGATGACTGTCATTCATACTCTATTCACCCAGCTCAATGTAACATCAATAGGTTTAGGCTACTACATGATACTCACATTTTCCCTGTACACATCATGAGGTTGCTATAAACTAGCATACGAATTGAACGTAGGTGCACAGGTCGAGAGACAAATTGGAGTAATTAAGGTGACAGACAGCAACACCTTGCACATTCTTGCCTGCATCTAGCTGATCTAGGGTGTAATCATTGGTCCAAACAGTTGCAAACAAAA
This sequence comes from Coregonus clupeaformis, assembly GCF_020615455.1. Taxonomy (NCBI): domain Eukaryota; kingdom Metazoa; phylum Chordata; class Actinopteri; order Salmoniformes; family Salmonidae; genus Coregonus; species Coregonus clupeaformis. The sequence goes on along the minus strand of NC_059221.1, from coordinate 16,609,114 downwards.
GTTTATATTAGACAAATTCAGGTAGGTTTATCCCGTTTTGATACATTTGCTTCCGTGTAAGAAACGTTTTTCAACAGAATCGGCGGAATGAATACACCCCTGATCACCCGCATACACAGCAGCCACATACAAACAGCATCAGCACTTTGCTCGTTGTATAATTCCTTCTCACATCTACGTGCTCTCCTCCTCTCACCTATTCCCTTCGCCTGTGGACTTCAGAGCACAACACAATATATATCATTCCTCTTTGTTTGAGTAGGCTAAATTAGATAGCTGCATTAGCTAGCTAAGTAAGTGAAAGTGAAAAAAATACAACGAAATATGGCTATCTTTCTCTATCTGCTGCTTTTTTTAATAAATTAATGTATTCAAAACTCTTAAACTATTGTCTTTCTCTCTCTTTGAGTCAACTACTCACTACATTGTATGCACTGCAGTACTAGCTAGCTGTAGCTTATGCTTTCAGTACTAGATTCATACTCTGATCCTTTGGTTGGATGGACAACACGTCAGTTCATGCTGCAAGCTCTGATAGGTTGGAGGACGTCCTCCGGAAGTCATCATAATTACTGTATAAGTCTATGGAAGGGGGTGAGAACCATGAGCCTCGGTTTTGTATTGAAGTCAATGTACCCAGAGAATGACGGAAGGTAGATGTCCTCTTGTTAAACCATGGTGCTACCCTACAGATTGCTGTTGAGGCTACTGTAGACCTTCATTGCAAAACAGTGTGTTTTAATAAGTAATTTGGTGACGTGAATATATTAAGTATAGCTTTATCTAAAAAGGATCACTTCTAAATGTTTCACTATTTTTATGAAATTCACTGATAGGATGGTCCTTCCCTTCCTCCTCTGAGGAGCCTCCACTGATAGACACACATATTGTACAACATGAGGAGGAAATTGTCCAAAAAAGCTTTCCAGTTCCACTGACTCACCCAACGATTTGCGCTGCTCACTCGCCAGTGATGGCCGATGCGCTTGTGCCAAAAGCCTACCTCTGTCTTATTTTACTTTATAAAACAATGTTCGCTCAATAGGCCTATTTGGAGGTTGATAAAATACACTGCTCAAAAAAATAAAGGGAACACTTAAACAACACAATGTAACTCCAAGTCAATCACACTTCTGTGAAATCAAACTGTCCACTTAGGAAGCAACACTGATTGACAATACATTTCACATGCTGTTGTGCAAATGGAATAGACAACAGGTGGAAATTATAGGCAATTAGCAAGACACCCCCAATAAAGGAGTGGTTCTGCAGGTGGTGACCACAGACCACTTCTCAGTTCCTATGCTTCCTGGCTGATGTTTTGGTCACTTTTGAATGCTGGCGGTGCTTTCACTCTAGTGGTAGCATGAGACGGAGTCTACAACCCACACAAGTGGCTCAGGTAGTGCAGATCATCCAGGATGGCACATCAATGCGAGCTGTGGCAAGAAGGTTTGCTGTGTCTGTCAGTGTAGTGTCCAGAGCCAGGAGACAGGCCAGTACATCAGGAGACATGGAGGAGGCCGTAGGAGGGCAACAACCCAGCAGCAGGACCGCTACCTCCACCTTTGTGCAAGGAGGAGCAGGAGGAGCACTGCCAGAGCCCTGCAAAATGACCTCCAGCAGGCCACAAATGTGCATGTGTCTGCTCAAACGGTCAGAAACAGACTCCATGAGGGTGGTATGAGGGCCCGACGTCCACAGGTGGGGGTTGTGCTTACAGCCCAACACCGTGCAGGACGTTTGGCATTTGCCAGAGAACACCAAGATTGGCAAATTTGCCACTGGCGCCCTGTGCTCTTCACAGATGAAAGCAGGTTCACACTGAGCACATGTGACAGACGTGACAGAGTCTGGAGACGCCGTGGAGAACGTTCTGCTGCCTGCAACATCCTCCAGCATGACCGGTTTGGCGGTGGATCAGTCATGGTGTGGGGTGGCATTTCGTTGGGGGGCCGCACAGCCCTCCATGTGCTCGCCAGAGGTAGCCTGACTGCCATTAGGTACCGAGATGAGATCCTCAGACCCCTTGTGAGACCATATGGTGGTGCGGTTGGCCCTGGGTTCCTCATAATGCAAGACAATGCTAGACCTCATGTGGCTGGAGTGTGTCAGCAGTTTCTGCAAGAGGAAGGCATTGATGCTATGGACTGGCCCGCCCGTTCCCCAGACCTGAATCCAATTGAGCACATCTGGGTCATCATGTCTCGCTCCATCCACCAACGCCACGTTGCACCACAGACTGTCCAGGAGTTGGCGGATACTTTAGTCCAGGTCTGGGAGGAGATCCCTCAGGAGACCATCCGACACGTCATCAGGAGCATGCCCAGGCGTTGTAGGGAGGTCATACAGGCACGTGGAGGCCACACACACTACTGAGCCTCATTTTGACTTGTTTTAAGGACATTTCATCAAAGTTGGATCAGCCTGTAGTGTGGTTTTCCACTTTAATTTTGAGGGTGACTCCAAATCCAGACCTCCATGGGTTGATAAATTTGATTTCCATTGATAATTTTTGTGTGATTTTGTTGTCAGCACATTCAACTATGTAAAGAAAAAAGTATTTAATAAGATTATTTCATTCATTCAGATCTAGGATGTGTTATTTTAGTGTTCCCTTTATTTTTTTGAGCAGTGTATGTTGATAGCATACAGTAGGAGCCATTTGCTTTCCAATCTGTGTTTTCCCTCAATTGTATTTTTTATATTTTGCGTATTGGAAATAAGGCCTGTTTTTGCAGCCGTATCGCATGAGGTCTGATACCAACAGGCTCAGAAACAGTTTATCTACAAGCCATCTGTGATGAGTGTGATAAAAAGAGTCAGGCGCAGGAGGGTATATCACCGAATACAGAGTTTATTCCATTGTACACAATTGCGCTGGATAGCGACAACAGAAAACAGGCACAGGGGAAACCATCTACCCTGGCAATACAAGGTACGGGTAACTCCAACAATATACAGGCATAGGGAAAAATCTACCCCGGCAATACAAGGTACGAGTAGCTCCACCGAGCTACACTACTCTCACAATAAACAATCACCCACAAGGACAAGGGGGCAGAGGGAACACTTATACACAGACTAATGAGGGGATAAGAACCAGGTGTGTTTAATTGACAAGACAAGACAAATGGAATGATGATATATGGAGCGGCAGTGGCTAGTAAGCCGGTGACGATGAACGCCGAAGCCTGCCCGAACAAGGAGGGGAGGCAGCCTCGGCGCAAGTCGTGACACCATCAGACTGCTGAACACTTGAACTGGACTGACCACCTGCTCTGATTCTCCGCACCTTAGCACACATGCACACACACACACCCACACAGACATACACACACACACACACACACACACACACACACACACACACACACACACACACCCACACCCACACATATACATTCATGCTACACACACATCACAACTGCTGCTATCAGACTCTTATTAGGCTATACTGCCCCCATCCCCCCTTCCCCAATACACGTGTAAATATTGTACTATAAATTGTGTGATAAAGAAATGTGTGAGTAAGAAATGACTAAAATGTCGCACCCTCAGTTAAACTAATAATGTATGACTAATTTGTAGACTAGAGCTTAGAGAGTTAATCAAATGTGTTTATATCCCAGCAACAGAGTATTTGTGTCTTGTAATTAGGCAAGCAGTGCAAAACGATTGAAACCGATAACAGGAGACTGGTTCCAAAAACACACAGGGAAAGGGGAGTGAAAAGGCTTGCAGGATATTGTGAGGACGGCGATGACTAAAAAATGCAGCCTGCCCGAGCAAGGAGTAGACTATGATAAGAAGGTGTGTGTGTGTGTGTGTGTGTGTGTGTGTGTGTGTGTGTGTGTGTGTGTGTGTGTGTGTGTGTGTGTGTGTGGAATTGATGGTCAGGAGAGCAGAAGAAAATCACATGAGCTAAACCCAGGTGTGAGCTTACAAGATGTGTACGGTGGAAAAATACAGCCCGCCTAAAGCGATTGTAAAGATTGTACGACCATTTTGTTGCAGAGCGCTCTCAATGAATAAAGGCTGACCATTGCAGGATTGGGTCTTTGTTTAATTAATTTCTGGGAATTATTCAAAGATTTAAGAAGTGTTTGACTTCAACCATTGAGATAACAAAATTCTCGTGACATTGTGTCTTCCTGTATTCTTTTATTATATTCTACTGCCATTTACTTTATGTTCGTATTCTTATCTTTTATTATTTCTTATTGTTGTTGCATTATCGAGAAGGAACCTGCAAGTGAACATTTCGTTGGACGATGTATACCATGTGTACTAATAAAACTTGAAACTTGTCTGCATGCTGTTCACTGTCAGATTTGCTGCATGTTCCCGACTGTAGGCTATGCCTTGTTATTGGGCTACACACAATCCACAGTTAGGCAATTTTTTAAAATAAGCTATTGGTCCTCTGTGGCTAAATTATAGGCCTACTCATTGTGTAGTAGGCTATTCTGAATTATTTCATTTATTTCAGAACAGACAGCAGTAATTCTATTACTTTGGCAAATGTTTTTAAACTTATCAGGGGTGCTGCAGCATCTCCAGGACCCTTCTAGCAGCTATGATTCTATAAGGAAATAAATGATGAAGTACTGCTGTGAGTTGGCTATCAGCCAACAAGACCGAATATGTAAATCAAGTGTTTTCAAGTGTTAATCAACTGTTATGCTGCTGTGGCAGTACTGTTGATATTTAAACAAGGTAGCGTGCTACACACACTCGACCACTGACCTAATTTATAGCCATTTGTATACCTGGCTCGCACAGTCTCCGCACAGGGAAGACTGGGAAAAAGGCACAACTGAGCTCAGTACAGGGCAGACCAATGGATGGGATAGGGGTGGGGTGGTGGGGTGGGGTGTGATGAACTTGATGAAGTCACGAAGACTTGGGGGCAGTGGGTTCAAAACAACAACGACAAAAATTATTATTATACCACCATCCAAAAGGGCACTTGGCGAGTGGGAGGGCAAAGGGGCAGCTGCTCGGGCACAGGTAGACCCCTATCTGTGCACATGCCTGATTACATTAGTGGGCCGCAAGATTGACCCTTCGCTAAGCCTTCCCCTTGGTTACTGTTGCAACCTCGGACAACATTTTCCTCAGACAACATTTCCCCTTTTAACAACTGGCGAAATCCCCTCACAATGATCTCAAACTGTGTTTTTAAAACACAATTCAATTAAACACAGACTATCCCTTGCTAATCAGGAGACTCTCTGATATGTTGTGGTGGACTGTCATTACAATTGCTTCACGGGAAAATGAAGGTTGTAGTGTGGCTGGCTGGCTTTGAATGCACTGCCAGCACGCAGCCAAAGTTACTAACCACGAAAATAATGTACTTTTTACTCCATACATTTTCCCTGACACCCAAAACTACTTGTTACATTTTGAATGATTAGCAGGTCCAATTCACGCACTTATCAAGAGGTCATCCCTACTGCCTCTGATCTGGCAGACTCACTAAACACACATTCTTTGTTTATAAATGATGTCTAAGAATGTGCATGTCAGAATTTAGGCAGGTGATTTTCTTAGTAAAAAGGTTTATCTAACATGCAATTTAACTTGCACATCACCAGTTAGAAAAAAAACTTTGCATAGAGCTTTTTATGACTGGCTTGAATAGAGTTATTATTGCATGTGGCATTCTTTTTTGCCCCTGGCTTCAATGGAGTTATTATTGCATGTGGCATTCTTTTTTTGCTCCATTCTCTGTGCCGCTGGCTATCCGTAGATAAAAACAAAAGAATAAAATGGTGCCATCTGGTTTGCTTGATATAAGGAATTTTAAATGATTTATACTTTTACTTTTGATACTTAAATACATGTAAAAAAAAAAAAAAAAAAGTTAAAAAAAGCTAATGTTTCCTGATCTTTCTTGTATCTCTCAGATATAGGACAGACACTTCAGAACATTTACATTTTACATTTTCGTCATTTAGCAGACACTCTTATCCAGAGCGACTTACAAATTGGTGCATTCACCTTATGATAGCCAGTGGGACAACCACTTTACTATATATATATATATATATATATATATATATATATATATATATTTTTTTTTATATATTTTTTTTTTTGGGGGGTGGGGTAAGGGGGGGGTAGAAGGATTACTTTATCCTATCCCAGGTATTCCTTAAAGTGTCTCCGGAAGGTGGTGAGTGACTCCGCTGTCCTGGCGTCGTGAGGGAGCTTGTTCCACCATTGAGGTGCCAGAGCAGCGAACAGTTTTGACTGGGCTGAGCGGGAACTGTGCTTCCGCAGAGGTAGGGGGGCCAGCAGGCCAGAGGTGGATGAACGCAATGCCCTCGTTTGGGTGTAGGGACTGATCAGAGCCTGAAGGTACGGAGGTGCTGTTCCCCTCACAGCTCCGTAGGCAAGCACCATGGTCTTGTAGCAGATGCGAGCTTCAACTGGAAGCCAGTGGAGTGTGCGGAGGAGCGGGGTGACGTGAGAGAACTTGGGAAGGTTGAACACCAGACGGGCTGCGGTGTTCTGGATGAGTTGTAGGGGTTTAATGGCACAGGCAGGGAGCCCAGCCAACAGCGAGTTGCAGTAATCCAGACGGGAGATGACAAGTGCCTGGATTAGGACTTGTGCCACTTCCTGTATAAGGCAGGGTCGTACTCTGCGAATGTTGTAGAGCATGAACCTACAGGATCGGGTCACCGCCTTGATGTTAGCGAAGAACGACAGGGTGTTGTCCAGGGTCACGCCAAGGCTCTTTGCACTCTGGGAGGAGGACACAACGGAGTTGTCAACCGTGATGGCGAGGTCATTGAACGGGCAGTCCTTCCCCGGGAGGAAGAGCAGCTCCGTCTTGCCGAGGTTCAGCTTGAGGTGGTGATCCGTCATCCACACTGATATGTCTGCCAGACATGCAGAGATGCGATTCGCCACCTGGTTATCAGAAGGGGGAAAGGAGAAGATTAAACTTCCTTTTGATTTTTTTGGGGGGGCTATCTGTTGTTCCATGTTATTAATCTGTTATTCAATGGCTTTACATGGGCTAATAGGGCTAATAGCAGCAAGTCCAAATAAAATGTTTTATCAAATAATTTTTTTCATACTTTTTTTTTATACTTCAAAGTGTCTAAAAATTCCAAATCAAATAGCTAAATGATCCTTGGTATGACCTTCTTAAAACAATTCCATTTAGCTTAGTAGAGCCACCCCCTTGTCTGAGGTATTGGACACAACGACAGTTGGAGTGCTGCGATTGGTTGCCGAAAGTTCTGGGGTGGGGCTTAGCAAAGGGTCAATTGCACTTGAAACAACAGGTTTCAAGTTAGGATTTGACTCATAGGATAACATACAGTGCCTTCAGAAAGTGATTGACACAAAATACTCTGTAATGTTGTAGTGTATTAGGATTATGTCTTTGTTAATGATTTTCATGTGGAACTGAAAAACTGTTTATGTTAGTTCAAAAATAGCCATTTGTAGGGTGACGCCCCAGGGGAGACAGGTGATTGGACAGCAGAGGGAGCAACCCATATTTTTGCATTGTTTATAAGTATGGGCTAGACGAAGAAGAGGTTAGAGCAGCCATTACAATTCGAGGACACTGCTCTCCGGGTGTCATGACATCCGTCACTTATGCTGACATCTTGTGATATGAATAAACTTATGATCAAAGGTTCAGTATGAGCGGACTCCTTTGTTTGACAGCAATGAGCACCAGCAGCGACAAGATACGACACAATGGGGGCTCGTCCGGGATCTGTATGCATCGTTCTTTGTCCCATTCCTGAATCTCGAGGTGACTACCGCTCAAGCCGGCTATAAGGTGAGATTTCTCACAAAATTTGGGCATTAGTTGTTTCGCTGGTTTATGAGAGGGCATTGAAGGGTGTACCGTGAAAATTACTTGGGTTTGTGCTGATGTGGTGTTATTGCTGTCGACTAGGGGTCTGTAATAATTATTCAAAAATTTGGTTGCATTGGTAAACGGCGCAAATAATAGGGCAGATATTAAAGGCAGATATACGTATACACAATTAGGGCATTGTGAATCTGATAAGACCTCGAAACGAGGCCATCATAGGATGGGCCATAAATCCTAATAACGCATTCGGTGTGATTAGGTGTGTTCTGGGGACACGTGTTTTGGAATATACATTCTATTGATGTTACCGCTCAGCGGGTGGTTGACGAAGCATTTTGTTTGATGTAACCTCTCATAGGATATCCATGAACTCACGGCAGCATAAAGTTAGTGGAAAAGGGAAAATAATTTAGGCACAATGCAGGTTTCTTGTTACATGTTGCACGCCACATGATAAATGCTAATGCTAAATGCTGGTTGTGTTTCATGCCACATTGTACATAAAGGCTAAATGCTAATGCTAATGCTAAATGCTGGTTGTGTTTCATGCCACATTGTACATAACGGCTAATGCTAATGCTAAATGCTAATTGTGTTGCGTGCTACATGCTAACGTGTGACCTAAGAGGGCCATTGCGATGGAATAAAGCCTCTTAAATTATGTTTGTGTGTGTAGAATTCAGAGTTCTATGCGATTGTGAGCTCTGTTAAGTGTTATTGTTTGATTATAAGGGGTAAAATAGAGGGGCTGTAGCGGAATGCTAACGTTCTGTTGTCTGGGAATCGTATCGTTGAATGTATTGCGCATGCGTTTAATTTTACGACACTACACTACAAAACGTGGGAGTTTATGGCACGAGATTATGACACGTTTGAGTTTACGGTACTAAACTACAACACGTTGTTTACTAAAACTACAACAAGGGGGATTGTGGGTAAATTGGTCATACTTCTGTTGGACTGTGCGGCAGGAGGAGACAGAGAAATAGACACAGACAAAGAGAGATTTGGACACGAATCTTCTAGTTGTTAAAGCGGCTGTTGTTTGAAAATGAAACTATTTGTTGAGATCTAGTGAATTTATAAATTAGATATATGTTGACAGATTATAATAAATTAAATTAAATGACGGATTAAAATAAATAAAAAGGTTATTGAGCTATTTAGTCCTGAGTTAAGTCTTAGAGCGAATATGAGTGGGGGAATATTGAATGCTGGAAGTAACTCAGTGATTGCATTAACTACTAAAATCTTTTTCTGTGTCTCTGTTCTTTTGTCATATGAGAGGAACGATAGGACGAGACGAGAGGAGAGAGAGGGAGAAAGAAAGAGAGGTGCTGACGTGACATCACGTGACAAGGGGAGGATCGAGTCAAAAGGTTTTGAGGCTGGTTCTGTTTGCAAAATCTTCCCCTACAGGAAGGAGGCTTGGCAACAGACTGATCATTTGAATAACATTTGCATTTTGGAGTTTCTGTGCATCACTTGGCTTGATTAGGGGTTGTGTTGGAAATTAAGTACTGACATTATTCTGTAAAATTAAGATAATTAGGTGCTTATAAAGCAAGGGGGTTTATGGGTATTGTAGTCTGAAGTTGACTGCTTGCATTTACTTTCCTGATGGGTTGTGGTAAGATAGCCACTAATTGATAAATTGGTAAGATAGGATATAGAAATAAAAAATTGGTTTTAATTGTTCATAATTTTTAATTGATTTTTTAATTGATTTTTTATTTTAATTAAAAATATTTTTTGAATAACATTTTTAATTGAATTTTTTTAATATTCATATTTTTGTTGATTGATTAAAAAAAATCGGTTGTTTAGTTTATATTAATCATTAAAGGGGGGAAGCCATAGGCTATATAGTCTAAAATAAAATAATTCACAATAAAGGAATATAAAAGGGTTGTTACAATGGGGAGAAAGGACAGCAAGGCTATGAAGGTAATTACACCTGTTGATATAGTACAAAATAGTAATCCTTTAACTAAAGTATTGCTAGGTTATCCGGCAAATGAAACAAAAGTTGCCCTTCATTCTCAAACAAAAACTGATAAAAGATTCCAGCGATAAGATAAACAAAGGTATAGAGAAAATGCTAAAGGAAGAGAAGGCAACAGAAAAACTAATGGCAGAAGTTAGTACACCTTTCTCACATACGGATTCAGCAAAAACACCCCCACCTTATGAGAAGGAAGTAGAGCTTAGGGATGTTTATCCTCAGCTTCCAGTGATCATCCAGGAGGGTGATTATTGCATCAGAGATGAAGATGAACGAATAATAGATAGAGGACAAGCAGAAACGACCAGAAAGATGAATCCAAAACTCCAGAAGTAAGAAAAACCGAGATGTCTGGAAACTAAGAGAAGAATACAGTGAGGCCAAGGAAAAAGGCCACTAGTAAGAAGATGATGGAAGATGATATTTCGAGGACAGAACTTAGAATATAACCATTTGAAGAATACTGATATGTCAACAACAAGAAAGAACAGGACCAAGAAACTCTCAGAAAACTCAATCAAATACAACTGGAAGAAGAAGAAGAAGGTGGAGAATAAGAAGGAGAAGAGAAGCTTTGGTTATGAAGAATCAGAGTGAACCAAATCAACAATCACTGCTACAGCTTCAACTGAACAATATCAAATGCAATTGTACCAGCCACCAATGGGGGTACCAGGTGTTTCATACCCACAGACAGTTCCTGGACAGACACAGAATTGGAGAGGAAGAGGACGAGAAGGCTTAGAAGGAGGAGGAAGATTTCAGCTACCCTTCCAGCAATCTCCAGAAGACTGTTATAATTATGGACAGGTTGGTTACTTTACCTGTGAGTGCAATAAGTCAGGAGGAAACAACAGAGGAAATTGCTGAGGAAGATAAAGGAGCAAGTGAAGATCACCCTGTTCTCCAGGTGAACCCTAGGGATTCTAGAGCCTAGAAGATACGAAGGGGGGTGTCAGCTGATAGCACCGATTAGAGAAGAAGAGAAAATATCTAACAATTGAAGTAAAAACAAAGGACTAGGAGAGGTGAATAGTGGAAAAGCTTTTATCTGTGTTCAGCCTAAAGAGGTTAAACATCTCACTATGTAAAATTAACTAATTAGGATAGGGATTTGAGGTAGTAAAACAGTTAATTACTCTGAAGGAACCAATTGAGCTCTGCTATAAAAATCAAGGAGAAATTAAAATAGACATACTAATATTAGAACATATACCTATTGCATTGTTGGAAAGAGATGCATTGTGTAAATTGAACTGTACAATAAGATGTACACTAGACGGCTGTCTGGTAGAAGATTTTAAAAAGTAGGGTTTTTGGGAATCATATTTGCTTAAAAAGATAATATCATAGGAAGGATGATAATCTATTAGACTGCCTATTAGACAATCTGTCTGAAAAATAAAGTTAAAAGGGGTGACTGTTATTCTGGGTTACATTCCTACACCAAGAGATTTCAAACTAGGCTAAAAGGTGTTTAGTCGTTTGCCAAGTCTGTGTGTAAAGAGGTCAGAAGCAGGTGGGGACTTCCCGATCACATATTCTAAAATTTGGTGGTAAAGGATTTTGTGAATAAATCAGTGGAAAAGGTTTTTAAAGGTTAGGAGAAAAGATTAGATTAAAAAAGTTAGGAGAACTAGGGTTGAAGGAACTCTAAGACAGTAAGCTAAGTTTCAAAGTTAGTAGTAAGAGAGAGAGAACAGGAGTGAAGGACATTTTAGAGTTTAGTGGGAAGATAGATATGGTAGGAGTTTAGATCTGTTAGGAGCAGATGCATTGAGAAAGTATGCGTTGCTGAATGATAAGAGAAGATTGAGGGTGATTGAGTATCTATACTTACAGTTCCCAGCAGGAAGATCAAGGTAATTGTAGGTGTATTTTTTATAATCAAAAGTTTGAAAGTCAGGGATTAGAGGTAGGACTGAGAGCAAAAAAAAAAAAGTGACACTAGTGGTGATAGAGGGAAATACAAGTAAGGAAATAGTCTTAGGGAAAATAGATGAAGTAACAACAATGACATTAACACTTCAGCATATTAAAACAACAGTGAGAAGCAATTTAACTCTTTCAACATTGATAGTTATTAAAGCCATAAATATATCGCATTTGATTATAAGGGAACCAATAGCTCCAGCACCAATTTTAGGGGGAAAAAGACTGTTATTAGGGTTAGGATGGGGACGTTCCTCCCACATGGAGAGATAATTAGGGAGAAGAAGTATTGTTATCAGGACCAGATGTAGAAGCTGTTGCACCTAGTCAAAGGAAGTATATTTTGTACAGCAATATGAAGTGGAAGAGGGTTATGAGTGATTGGTCACTTATTTTGCGTAATGTTACAGAGAAAGATCAGGGAGAATATATGTGTACTTATCTAGTGCAAGCATTAAAATTTGTTCCGGTTAAGAATTATTGGTTAAAAGGCTATGTAATTCGTAAAGTGACGCTTATAATGGAAGATTTGAAATCTGTTGAAGCTTCCACAGTCACCGAAGGAGTTCAGGAGAAGTATATTACAGTAGTCACTCCAACAGTAAATAATACACAGAGGATATCGGTAGCTTTCCCACTAGAAGTAATTAAGGGTGTTAGTACATCAACTAAATCAACTACTTTAATGGTAACTTTGAAAGGGATTAATGATACGACGGCAATAGCAAATGTAGGAAGTATGACACAGACATCAACAACAACTTTTCTGAAATGGTATGGATAGAGAGTGCTGTCAATGGTAGTAAGGATAGGGTTAAAATAGGAGAGCAGATAGTGGTAGAGAACAATATAGATTCATCTGAAATAGTGAAGGATACTATCATGGAGGTACAGGATGAGGTCTTTGATTTTAATGATAGACAAGAAGAGGTATCTGATCAGTACCGCTCGTTAGGGAAGAGAGAAACTAAATGCATGTGGTTTGATTCTTCTGTTGTGAAAATTAAAAGATGGATGGGCAGGTAGGAATCTTTGGTTCCAGCAGCTAGCTCATTCTGTAAGATCAGTGAGGAATCTTGAGTGTCCATGTCTGTTGAGAAGTCCAGAACAGATAAAATAATGTAATTGTCAAAACATTTGTTTTAAGCCTAGGTTTAGGTGTTATTGGGTTAAGTGAATTAACTTATGTGAATTTGTTAGATGGGAAGGAAAATCAGGTAACAGCAAACCCTGAAGCATTGGAGGTGAAACCAGTGAGGGCTAAAAGTTGTTTTTGTTCTAATAAAACATATGATGTAAGGGGTATGTTTATGGGAATATCAGATTGTGATGATTATATGATAACTTTGGGTAAGCATGACCTTAAGGGTAGTAATGAGAAATATAATGTTACTTTTTATGTACCAGTTAGTAAGAAGAGCAGGACTTTGATGGTTAAAAGATTAGCTTTTGCCTGACAATGTGACTATTGGGAATTTTAGAGATATTTGGAGGGTTTGTGGTGATAAAGCGTATATATTCTTACCCTATGGATGGATAGGATGTTGTTACATGTCAACGTTGAAGCTTCCATATGAGGCTTTTACCATTAAAAGAGGGGTAGCACCGGACACAGATAAATCTGAATCTAGGTTTGGAAGTAGGGTGAAAAGGGACATGGCGACATGTCATAGTCTTGAAGCCTATCATTGGAGGATAAGTCTAAGAGAGAAGGGGGGACTTTTTCCATGGTATGGTGTAACATTTTTGGCAGATCATATTGATAATATTACCTATACTTTGATTCCAGATAGTTATAGATGCATTGAAGAATATAAGGGATGCGTTTGGTAGATCTGAAGGAGCTGGATGGTCAGCGAAAACTGGGTTGCAAGATCAGTTAGGCCCAGTAGGAGCAGTAATGGTTCAGATTTTAATAGCAGTTTTGATAGCACTGTGTGTGATGTTTGTAATTTGTTACTGACCTTTGAGAAAGCTATGATATTGAGATAGGTTGGAGTTGTGATGCCTGGAGACAACACTAAGATGCCGTTGTTGACTGTTCCTGATCTGGATGAAGATGAACAAGTGGGACTGGATGGATAAATATCCTTTTTGATTATTTGATCATTTTTCAATTTTTTTTCAATATTAGTGTGATTTTAGTATGATGTTATGAATCAAAGGGGGGAAGTGTATGAATGAATCACATTATCCCATTTCATTATTCTATCATTTATATTGATTCATACATCATTTATATATAATTTTTATATTCTTAGTTGATATTGATGTTTAATTTGAAAGTGTTGTTTTGCAAAAGATACTGTTTGGTCTTTTCTTTTCTTCCAGAAGCATTTGGGGGAATATGTAGAGATTGAAATACTCAAACAAGGACAATATGAAGGGACAATATGAAAGGAGAATGACTGGAGGAGATGGAACAAGGAAGGTGTGGAAAGGTTCTCATTCCATCATCAACGATGCATTGGAAGAGGAGACTACGGGGGAGATGAAGTGTAGTGGACTACATTCCAGTGTCTACAATGAAATATAGACATATTTGCATGTGTAATACATCATTTGTGTCATAGTCTTGGGTATTAATTTTTGTAGAATGATATTTGATGTTATTGGATACGTGGGGATCTTAGATGTTTTTGTTTATTTCATGAATGCTTAGGGACAGGGAGTCTAGGCAGGGAGAGATCCACTGTAGGGTCCGATGGGTTGACCAGCCTTAGAGTGGACATTTTTTGGATAGTATTTTGTTTGCTGGGGCTTTCATGTGTATTTAATTGCATCATAGTTTCAAATGCATTGATAAGGATTTATGAATTCATCGGGAGTACTTAGGTGGTTGCCTGGGGCAGAGGGACCGTGAGAGAATTTTACTGTCTTGATTGATGGATGGATATCTGGAAAGATGGCTGCCAGACAGTTTTTCGCTCTCACACTCCATAAAGATTTGTTCATATTTCATAGTAATGTATTCACACTTCATAAACATTTATTCATATTTCATGGAAAGGTATTTACACTCTAGAGAAGAATGTTTTTTGGTTTAATGTTAAAGATACTCAATACGATAAATTGTTACTTGTCATAATCCTGTTTTGTTTGTTTTCGAGACTTTTAGTTCGTCTCGAAGGGGGGAAATGTAGTGTATTAGGATTATGTCTTTGTTAATGATTTTCATGTGGAACTGTTTATGTATGGGGCTGACGGAGGCAGAAAAGGGGCGTATTCAGAAGGCCACCAGGTTACGGGGGCCACTGGTCAAAGTAGAGCCAGTGGTGTGTGTCCCCAGTACGGTCCGGCCTGTCACGGCTCCACGCACCAAGCCTACGGTGTGCGTCGCCAGCCCGGTCCGGCCTGTCCCTGCTCCTCGCACCAAGCCTACGGTGTGCGTCGCCAGCCCGGTCCGGCCTGTCCCTGCTCCACGCACCAAGCCTACGGTGTGCGTCGCCAGCCCGGTCCGGCCTGTCCCTGCTCCACGCACCAAGCCTACGGTGTGCGTCGCCAGCCCGGTCCGGCCTGTCCCTGCTCCACGCACCAAGCCTACGGTGTGCGTCGCCAGCCCGGTCCGGCCTGTCCCTGCTCCACGCACCAAGCCTACGGTGTGCGTCGCCAGCCCGGCCCGGCCTGTTCCTGCCACTCGCACCAAGCCTACGGTGTGCGTCGCCAGCCCGGTCCGGCCTGTCCCTGCTCCACGCACCAAGCCTACGGTGTGCGTCGCCAGCCCGGCCCGGCCTGTTCCTGCCACTCGCACCAAGTCTACGGTGCGCGTCGCCAGCCCGGCCCGGCCTGTTCCTGCCACTCGCACCAAGCCAGGGGTGCGAGTCGTCAGCCTGGTCCGGCCCGTTCCTACTCCACGCACCAAGCCAGGGGTGCGCATCGTCAGCCCGGCCCGGCCTGTTTCTGCCACTCGTACCAAGTCTACGGTGCGCGTCGCCAGCCCGGCCCGGCCTGTTCCTGTCACTCGCACCAAGCCAGGGGTGCGAGTCGTCAGCCTGGTCCGGCCCGTTCCTACTCCACGCACCAAGCCAGGGGTGCGAGTCGTCAGCCTGGGTCGGCCCGTTCCTACTCCACGCACCAAGCCAGGGGTGCGCGTCGTCAGTCCAGCACAACCCGTGCCTGGGTAACCGGTGCCTGGTAAGGTACCGGTCAACTGCTCCACTACGGAGCTGAAGCTAACCGCTCCTGCTACGTCCAGTTCAGCTCCAGCCAGCGGGGCCAGACCGGACCAGGGGCGCTATGGGGGGTTTATTGGAGGGTGGTGGGCAAGGCCGGAGCCAGAACCGCCGCCGAGGAGGAATGCCCACCCAGCCCTCCCCTGTTTTGTTCTAGTGGAGGCGCGGTCGCAGTCCGCGCCTTTAGGGGGGGGGGTACTGTCACACCCTGGCTCTGGGACTCTATATGTTGAGCCAGGGTGTGTTCATTCTTTGTCCTCAGTATATGCTCATAGTCATACCAATGTACTGAACAGCAAACATTCGTTGTGAAAGCACATATGAAAAATTCCCTCAAGGTGCAATATACACTACCAGTCAAAAGTTTGGACACACCTACTCAATCAAGGGTTTGTCTTTATTTTTACTATTTTTTACATTGTAGAATAATAGTGAAGACATCAGAACTATGAAATAACACATATGGAATCATGTAGTAACCAAAAGAATGTTAAACAAATCAAAACATATTTATATTTGAGATTCTTCAAATAGCCAGCATTTGCATTGATGACAGCTTTGCACACTCTTGGTATTCTCTCAACCAGCTTCATGAGGTAGTCACCTGAAATGCATTTCAATTAACAGGTGTGCCTTGTTAAAATTAAATGTGTGGATTTTTTTCCTTCTTAATGCGTTTGAGCCAATCAGTTGTGTTGTTACAAGGTAGGGGTGGTATAACCTGAAAGGCCGCTCAGCAAGGAAGAAGCCACTGCTCCAAAACCGCCATAAAAAAGCCAGACTGACTACAGTTTGCAACTGCACATGGGGACAAAGATTGTACTTTTTGGAGAAATGTCCTCTGGTCTGATGAAACAAAAATAGAACTGTTTGGCCATAATGACCATCGTTATGTTTGGAGGAAAAAGGGGGGCGGCTTGCAAGCCGAAGAACACCATCCCAACCGTGAAGCATGGGGGTGGCAGCATCATGCTGTGGGGGTGCTTTGCTGCAGGAGGGACTGGTGCACTTCACAAAATAGATGGCATCATGAGGAAGGACAATTATGTGGATATATTGAAGCAACATCTCAAGACATCAGTCAGGTTGTTAAAGCTTGGTCGCAAATGGGTCTTCCAAATGGACAATGACCCCAAGCATACTTCCAAAGTTGTGGCAAAATGGCTTACAGTCAACAAAGTCAAGGTATTGGAGTGGCTATCACAAAGCCCTGACCTCAATCCTATAGAACATTTGTGGGCAGAACTGAAAAAGTGTGTGCGAGCAAGGAGGCCTACAAACCTGACTCAGTTACACCAACTCTGTCAGGAGGAATGGGCCAAAATTCACCCAATTTATTGTGGGAAGTTTGTGGAAGGCTACCCGAAATGTTTGACCCAAGTTAAACAATTTAAAGGCAATGCTACCAAATACTAATTGAGTGTATGTAAACTTCTGACCCACTGGGAATGTGATGAAAGAAATAAAAGCTGAAATAAATAATTCTCTCTACTATTATTCTGACATTTCACATTCTTAAAATAAAGTGTTGATCCTAATTGACCTAAGACATGGAATATTTACTAGCATTAAATGTCAGGAATTGTGAAAAACTGAGTTTAAATGTATTTGGCTAAGGTGTATGTAAACTTCCGACTTCAACTGCATATGGAGCATGGCCTAATGTATTTTGTGTGTATTCCTTTTTAACCTCTGTTACAGGTTTGGGGTTTTCCATTTATTGTTTTGAGGTTGGACTTTAGCACGTATAGCTTATTAGCACGTAGGGCGCTTCAATTGGTGTAAGTATGTGTTACACCTGTGCTGGTTGCCGTCTCGTTAGTGGGAAGTTGTTTTGTTCGTGGGAAGTGCTGGCCCATGTGCTATTTAAGAGTGACTGACCCAGTGCTCTGGTTGTCTTGAGAGATGTGGAGGGTCAACACTTTTAGTTGGTTCTCCATATTTGATTTCTAGATTTCCCTGATTTAATTTTCCTCCACCTTTTTGGTTTGTTTCTGTCTTTAAGTTTGGTGTGGGTTGTTCTTTTGTTTGCCTCTTCTTGGGAAAATTTAGTGGGCGCTCATGGTGGGTGTCTTTCAGGTTCCAGTTGTTGTTTCTAGTCAACTTTTAGTGGACACCCCCATGAGTGTCTTTCAGAACCCCTCCTAAAACCCCACCTGTTTTGTTTTGATTGTTGGTCAGTGACTCTTTGTTAGTTCCCCCTTCTGTTTGAGCGACACTATTTGGTTTGTGTGCTGGGGAACGTACCAAAATGTGGGCTCGTCCGGGATCTTGTTTCCCATGAGTATGGTAGTCACTTACTCGGAAGCTCTGCTCTGCCCAGATATTTGCGTGTTAAAAATACACTTCTGGTGGTTTCTGTTACTGACATCCACCCAGAGGGGTTATAAGATTGGTGGAATCATTTTGAAAGTTGCATAAACACACAGGCTAACAAAATGAAGCCATGGACTAAGTTGGAGGCATTTGTGGAAAACCCTACATGTGAGATGCTAGATAAATGTACGAAGGCGATCCAAAAGTAGTAGTCAAAGAGTTGATCAGTACTGCTTTGATGGAGAAGTAAATCCTTCCAGAGTGGGAGGATGATGAAAAGGGTCCTACGGGTGGTAGAGTACACCCCATAGACGTGCAACTGCGAGAGGTTGAACTAAAGGCAAAATGGGAACAGAAATTAAAGCTTGAGCACAAGGAAAGGGAAAGAGAACGAGAACGTGAGGAGAGATTGGAGGAACAGAAATTTGAGTTGGAGCACAGGGAAAGACAAGATGAGCGTGCAGCCAAACAGGAACATGCAGCCAGACAAGAACAAGAAGAATGTGCGCATGCCATTAGATTAAAATAGATGCCGTTGGAAGCGAGGAAAAAAAGAGATCTGGAAGCACTCCGAATCCAGTCAGACCATCCTGCACCCTCAACAGAGTTTAATCTTTGTCGGAACAGCCGACTTGCACCGCCTTTCAATGAAAATGTGGTGGATGTATATTTTACTCTGTTTGAGCGGATTGCCATATCCTTAAAGTGGCCACGAGATATTTGGTCACTGCTCCTCCAAAGTGTTATTGTGGGAAAGGCTCAAAGTGTACACCACTTTATCTCTTGACCAGAGTTCAAATTATGACACTGTTAAAGCTGCTATCCTTCGGGCTTACGAGTTGGTCCCAGAGGCATACAGACAACAGTTCCGTAAATTACAAAAGACAGAATCACAAAGCCATGTTGTGTTCGCAAGGGAACAAGCATGTCTTTTCGATCGGTAGTGTGGTTCTCAAGAGGTCAAGGACCTTGAGGATTTAAAGACACTCATACTTCTTGAGCAGTTCAAGAATTGCCTTCACGAAAGGTTGCGACCTAGATTTATGAGCACAAGTATCTCCCTCTTGAAAGCTGCAGTTCTTGCAGATGAGTATGTGTTGACATATAACGCTACCTTCACAAACAAAGCACCCAGTAGTTTTGTCTTTGTCTGACACTTCAGTAACTGGTTACAGTGTGTTAATACAAGGTGTGGAGATGGGTTGCATGGAAGTTCCTTTGCATAATGTGGAACTCAAGTCTGATCTTATTTCTGGTTCCGTTGTCGTTTGGGTGAGGCCTAGCCTACTGGGGAAGGGGGTCTCATTCATTTTGGGAAACGATTTGGCTGGAGGGAAGATCGTGCCAAATCCTGTCGTTTGTAAGGAAACTAGGGTAGAGGAACCTGATGGGTTATCCGAAAAGTACCCTAGTGTGTTCCCAGCATGTGCCGTTACACGTGCTATGTGTAAGAATGCTGCCGGAACAAGTCTAGTGTTGAGGATGTCAGCGATCCCACCATGGTCGATCTGTCCGAGACGTTTATGGGTGATCCTGATTTCGCTAAACCTCCTGAATTGACCTCTCCTTTGAAAACACCAAAGGTGAGCAAGTTTGTAGGACCGTTGAAGAAAGAGCGGGTCCCTACAGTTGACACTTCAATGTTTAGGAAGCAGCTGATTGCTGAACAGAGTAAAGATGTTTCCCTCTCCCCTCTTTTTGCTGAGATATGTCCAGAGGAGGAGTTTGAAGTTCATGTGTGGGTTACTTTGACAAAGATGGTGTTCTAATGAGGAAATGTCATTCTCGCGCCACTTCTAGGCAAGACGATTGGCCCAGTGGATCTCAAATTGTCGTTCCAGTTACGCTTCGACAAGAGATTCTGAGGTTGGCTCACGATGGTAGTATGGCAGGCCATCTTGGTGTCAACAAGATGTATGACTGTATCTTGCGTAACTTCTTCTGGCCTGGTCTGAAACAGGATGTTGTGTCTTACTGTAAATCCTGTTATGTTTGCCAGCGGACGGGTAAACCGAACCAAGCTGTACCGGTTGCACTTTGCAGCCTATTCCTGCTTTTGACAAACCTTTCAGCAGGGTTATGGTGGACTGTGTTGGTCCTTTGCTCAAAGCCAAGAGTCTTAACCATCACGGCTCCCAGTATTGTTAAGGCCCTGGTGAAATTCGTTTCAACGTTTGGACTTCCGCAGGTAGTGCAGTTGGACCAAGGTTCGAATTTCATGTCAAAGGTCTTCCAGCAAGTGCTACAACAGTTTGGTGTAATCCATTGCCCCTCTGGTGCCTACCACCCAGAGTCTCAAGGTGCTCTTCAGAGATTTCATAAGACTTTGAAGTCTATGTTCAGAGCTTACTGCTTTGAGTTTGAGAAAGACTGGGATGAAGGGGTCTTGTGCTGTTTGCAGTGTAGGACGTTATTCAAGAATCTCTCGGTTTTAGTCTGAATGAGCTCGTGTTTGGACATCATGTCAGAGGTCCTTTGAGTTTGCTGAGAAATAGAAACCTTAAAAGCAGGAACAAATCTGTTGGAGCACGTTAGCTCTTTTCGATACAGATTGCACCTTGCCAGTGAGAATCTGGAGAGGGCTCAAACAAAATTGAATGTTTGGTACGATTGGAAGGCCCAAAACGGCACTTTCGATGTAGGTGACCAAGTCCTGGTTTTGTTGCCCGTCCTTGTGTCACCGCTGCAGGCTCGCTTTTCAGGCCCTTACCCCATGGTGAAAGGAGAGGAGAAAAACCCGGCTGTGTCATGTCAGCATGTTGAAACCACACTTCACCCGCTAAGATCGGGCGGCGAAGTAAGTCAGTGGAAACCGGTAGTGTTGTTTTGCCTGTGGCCACTGCTGTCACTGTTGACTATAGTCTTCCTCAAGAGTACAAGGAAAGCCCAACACACCCTGTGCTGGTTTGGACGACTGAGTAACACAGAGATTCTAGAAAATCTTGATGTCTTTTTGGCACACTTGTCTCCGAAGGAAAAAGGCGTCATTGTTGCACTTCTTTTAGAATATCAGGGTTTATTCTCAGATGTGCCAACTCAGACATGTACTAGAGCATGACATTGACGCTGGGGACTCTGCCCCAATCAAACAAATTCCACTGAGGAAAATCACGAGAGGAAAATTGCTACGGATTTTGCAGGAGTTTCCCCTTGAAATCAGACATGACCGTAGGAAGGACAACTTGGTTGCTGATTGTCTCTCAAGGGTGGGCAGTCAGTACGTTTTGTGGTTAGCCAGTGTGTTGCCCTGGCTCACAATTAATTTTGACTGCACGAACTTCCGTATTGGAGATAAGTTTTGTTTTGCTTGGGCTCGTTCCAAGGGGACGACAGTTATAGAAGCGTACGTGAGATTTTCAACAACTTGAGTTATAGGCAACTATAGAAAGAAAAAAGAAAGATAATAAAAACATGCATACAGTACCACACCTATTTATTCCAGGGTTTTTCTTTATTTTTACTAATAGTGAAGACATCAAAACTATGAAATAACACATATGGAATCATGTATTAACCAAAAAAGTGTTAAACAAATTAAAATATATTTGAGATTTGAGATTCTTCAAATAGCCACCCTTTGCCTTGATGACAGCTTTGCACACTCTTGGAATTCTCTCAACAAGCGTCACCTGGAATGCTTTTCCAACATTCTTGAAGGAGTTCCCACATATGATGAGCACCTGTTGGCTGCTTTTCCTTCACTCTGCCGTCCGACTCATCCCAAACCATACTGATTTCATAACTTTTATGGTGTGATACTCAATTGTGCTTATTTACATTTGAGTAATTTAGCAGACGGCCTTATCTAGAGCGACTTACAGGAGCAATTAGGGTTAAGTGCCTTGCTCAAGGGCACATCGACAGATTCTTCACCTAGTCGGCTCAGGAATTTGAACCAGCGACCTTTCGGTTACTGGCCCAATGCTCTTAAACGCTAGGCTACTAATATGAACATTCTATTAGTTCTGTATAACGATGCTAATGGCGTTAGAAGTATTAGCTTGTGTTGTATCCTTTGGAAGTTGCCCTCAACATGACCATTGGCCTGTGTATTCATTTGGCCTGTTTAGCATGGCCTTGCCCTGCTCCCTTGTGGAGCTATTCAGTTACTGGTTCATTCATAATTGTCATGTTGTCAATGCAACTTATTATTCTTATAGCAGTGTTATGTTACTTCATTGTAATATTGTGTTATTGCTATATCCTGATTGTATTATAATTAGTAATAATTCCTCTTTATTCTGCTTCGAGGCAAGCAACCCTGAAGCATGCATGAGAGCACCAGCTGTTTCGGATGACTATGTGATCACGCTCTCTGTAGCCAATGTGAGTAAGATTTTTAAGCAGGTCAACATTCACGAGGCCGCAGGGCCAGACAGATTACCAGGACGTGTACTCCGAGCATGTGCTGACCAACTGGCAAGTGTCTTCACTGACATTTTCAACATGTCCCTGACTGAGTCTGTTTCAAGCAGACCACCATAGTCCCTGTGCCCAAGGACACTAAGATAACCTGCCTAAATGACTATCGACCCGTAGCACTGACGTCTGTAACCATGAAGTGCTTTGAAAGGCTGGTCATGGCTCACATCAACACCATTATCCCAGAAACTCTAGACCCACTCCAATTTGCATACCGCCCCAACAGATCCACAGATGATGCAATCTCTATTGCACTCCACACTGCCCTTTCCCACCTGGACAAGCGGAACACCTACGTGAGAATGCTATTCATTGACTACAGCTCAGCGTTCAACACCATAGTGCCGTCAAAGCTCATCACTAAGCTAAGGATCCTGGGACTAAACACCTCCCTCTGCAACTGGATCCTGGACTTCCTGACGGGCCGCCCCCCAGGTGGTAAGGGTAGGTAACAACACATCTGCCACGCTGTCCTCAACACGGGGGCCCCTCAGGGGTTCGTGCTCAGTCCCCTCCTGTACTCCCTGTTCACCCATGACTGCATGGCCAGGCACGACTCCAACACCATCATTAAGTTTGCCAACGACACAACAGTGGTAGGCCTGATCACCGACAACGATGAGACAGCCTATAGAGAGGAGGTCAGAGACCTGGCCGTGTGGTGCAAGGATAACAACCTCTCCCTCAATGTGACCAAGACAAAGGATATGATTGTGGACTACAGGAAAAAAACGAGGACTGAGCACGCACCCATTCTCATCGACGGGGCTGTAGTGGAACAGGTTGAGAGCTTCCATTCTCACCAACGAACTATCATGGTCCAAACACACCAAGACAGTCGTGAAGAGGGCACGACAAAGCCTATTCCCCCCCAGGAGACTGAAAATATTTGGCATGGGTCCTCAGATCCTCATAAAGTTCTACAGCTGCACCATCGAGAGCATCCTGACTGGTTGCATCACCGCCTGGTATGGCAACTGCTCGGCCTCCGACCGCAAGGCACTACAGAGGGTAGTGCGTACGGCCCAGTACATCACTGGGGCCAAGTTTCCTGCCATCCAGGACCTCTATACCAGGCGGTGTCAGAGGAAGGCCCTCAAAATTGTCAAAGACTCCAGCCACCCTAGTCATAGACTGTTCTCTCTGCTACCGCACGGCAAGCGGTACCGGAGCGCCAAGTCTAGGTCCAAAAGGCTTCTCAACAGCTTCTACCCCCAAGCCATAAGACTCCTGAACAGCTAATCATGGCTACCCGGACTACTTGCACTGCCCCCCCACCCCCACCCCATCTTTTTACGCTGCTGCTACTCTGTTAATTATCTATGCATAGTCACTTTAACTCTACCCACATGTACATATTACCTCAACTACCTCAACTAGCCGGTGCCCCCGCACATTGACTCTGCACCGGTACCCCCCTGTATATAGCCTCCCTACTGTTATCTTATTTTACTTCTGCTATTTTTTTCTCAACACTTTTTAGTTGTTGTTGTTTTATTTTACTTTTTTATAAAAAAAAAAATTATGCATTGTTGGTTAAGGGCTGTAAGTAAGCATTTCACGGTAATGTCTACAACTGTTGTATTCGGCACATGTGGCAAATACAATTAGATTTGATTTGATTTGTACTTTCAGAAAACACACACATTAGAACCCCCGGTGGATATAATTGTCATTAAACGTCACTGGAACTGGATTTGCTGAGTTCTTTTTTATTTTATTTTATTTATTTCACCTTTATTTAACCAGGTAAGCCAGTTAAGAACAAGTTCTCATTTACAACTGCGACCTGGCCAAGATAAAGCAAAGCAGTGCGATAAAAACAACAACAACACAGAGTTACACATGGGATAAAACAAAACATACAGTCAATAACACAATAGAAAATCTATATACAGTGTGTGCAAATGTAGTAAGTTATGGAGGTAAGGCAATAAATAGGCCATAGTGCAAAATAATTACAATTTAGTATTAACACTGGAGTGATAGATGTGCAGAAGAAGATGTGCAAATAGAGATACTGGGGTGCAAATGAGCAAAATAAATAACAATATGGGGATGGTGGGCTAATTACAAATGGGCTGTGTACAGGTGCAGTGATCGGTAAGCTGCTCTGACAACTGATGCTTAAAGTTAGTGAGGGAGATAAGAGTCTCCAGCTTCAGAGATTTTTGCAGTTCGTTCCAGTCATTAGCAGCAGAGAACTGGAAGGAATGGCGACCAAAGGAGGTGTTGGCTTTGGGGATGACCAGTGAGATATACCTGCTGGAGGGCATACTACGGGTGGGTGTTGCTATGGTGACCAATGAGCTAAGATAAGGCAGGGAGTTACCTAGCAGTGATTTATAGATGACCTGGAGCCAGTGGGTTTGGTGACGAATATGTAGTGAGGGCCAGCCAACGAGAGCGTACAGGTCACAATGGTGGGTAGTATATGGGGCTTTGGTGACAAAACGGATGGCACTGTGATATACTACATCCAATTTGCTGAGTAGAGTGTTGGAGGCTTTTTTGTAAATGACATCGCCGAAGTCAAGGATCGGTAGGATAGTCAGTTTTACGAGGGCATGTTTGGCAGCATGAGTGAAGGAGACTTTGTTGTGAAATAGGAAGCCGATTCTAGATTTAACTTTGGATTGGAGATGCTTAATGTGAGTCTGGAAGGAGAGTTTATGGTCTAACCAGACACCTAGGTATTTGTAGTTGTCCACATATTCTAAGTCAGACCCGCCGAGAGTAGTGATTCTAGTCGGGCAAGCGGGTGCAAGCAGTATTCAATTGAAGAGCATGCATTTAGTTTTACTAGCGTTTAGGAGCAGTTGGAGGCTATAGGCCACAGAATGTTTTTGTGCTGGTCAAGGGCAGTCAAGTCTGGGGTGAACCAGGGGCTATATCTGTTCTTAGTTCGGAATTTTTTGAATGGGGCATGCTTATTTAAGATGGAGAGGAAAGCACTTTTAAAGAACAACAAGGCATCCTCTACTGATGGAATGAGGTCAATATCCATCCAGGATACCCGGGCCAGGTCAATTAGAAAGGCCTGCTCGCTGAAGTGTTTTAGGGAGCGTTTGACAGTGATGAGGGGTGGTTGTTTGACTGCGGACCCATTACGGACGCAGGCAATGAGGCAGTGATCGCTGAGATCCTGGTTGAAGACAGCGGAGGGGTATTTAGAGGGTAAATTAGTCAGGATGATATCTATGAGGGTGCCCATGTTTATGGATTTAGGGTTGTACCTGGTAGGTTCCTTGATAATTTGTGTGCGATTGAGGGCATCTAGTTTAGATTGTAGGACGGCCGGGGTGTTAAGCATATCCCAGTTTAGGTCACCAAGCAGTATGAACTCTGAGGATAGATGGGGGGCAATCAATTCACATATGGTGTCCAGGGCACAGCTGGGGGCTGAGGGGGGTCTGTAGCAACAGTGATATACTTATTTCTGGAGAGGTGGATTTTTAGAAGTAGAAGCTCAAACTGTTTGGGCACAGACCTGGATAGTATGATAGCCTGCAGAGCTCTATCTCTACAGTAGATTGCAACTCTGCCCCCTTTAGTAGTTCTAGCTAGATGGAAAATGTTGTAGTTGGGGATGGACATTTCAGAGTTTTTGGTGGGGAGGCTTCTGATGTTAACATGCAAAAAGCCAAGGCTTTTACGGTTACAGAAGTCAACAAATGATAGCGCCTGGGGAGTAGGAGTGATACTGGGGGCTACAGGGCCTGGGTTAACCTCTACATCATCAGAGGAACAGAGGAGGAGTAGAATAAGGATACGGCTAAAGGCTTTAAGAACTGGTCTTCTAGTGCATTGGGTACAGAGAATAAAAGGGGCAGATTTCCGGGCGTTGTAGAATAGATTCAGGACATTCTGTACAGACAAGGATATGGAAGGTTATGAGTACAGTGGAGGTAAACTTAAGCGTTGGGCAACGATGAAAGACATAGCATCACTGGAGGCACCAATTGAGCCGGTCTCCGCTTGTATGGGGGGTGGGACAAAGGAGCTCTCTGAGGCTGGTTGAGCGGGACTAGGGGCTCTACAGTGAAATGGTATAATAAGAACTAACCGGAACAGCAATAGGCAAGGAGAGAGGTATAAAGCAATCACTGGTGTTATTCGAGAGAGCTAAGACAACAACTGGTAATGGCGATGAAAGTTTGGGCTGAGGCTAAACAGATAAACAGGACAGATAGACAGGATGGGGGTACCGTGTAAAGGAACAGTCCAGCAGGCATCAGCTGTGCAGCTGAGTGATCATAAGGTCCAGTGAACAGCAATAGGTGAGACCGGGAGCAGTTTGAATGGCTGCTACAGCACAGGCGAGCCGGGGCTAGCAGATGGATCTTCGTGGTCGTCGCAATTGGAAGCCTGTTGAAACCACATCAGACGATTACGTCGGCAGACCAGTCGTGATGGATCGGCGGGGCTCCGTGTTGACACCAGGAGGTCCCGTCCGGTTGACAGAGAGGTAGATAGCCGGGAGATGGGCCTGGCTCGAGGCTAGTTCAAGGCTAACTGGTGCTTGCTTCGAGGGCGGTGGTGATTAGCCAGCAACATCCATTCGGTTTCAGCTAGCTAGTTGCGATGATCCGGTGTTAAGGTCCAGTGATTCAGTGATTCCGGCAGAAATCCGATATGTTCTTGGTCGATAGCGCGCTGTGCAGACAGTGCAGACTGGCTGATAATAGTCCAGGCTAGAGCTGGCTGGTAAGTAGTGCAGGCCACGGACAATGGTGAAAACCGGTAACGGTGGCTAATAGCAAGTAGCTAGTTAGCTAGTTAGCTAGTTAACTGGCTAGATGGCTAGTTTCAACTGGAGGTTCTGGATAAAAAGGTAAAATAAATAATATAATCTGTTCCACATTGGATGAGGCGGGTTGCAGAAAAGTATATTTAGTTGAAGGATGAAAAATGTGATAGAGAAATATATACAAAAGAGACAAAAAAACAAAAAACAGGCTATTTACATGGACACACTACAGAGTACACGACCGCACTACTACGACATCTTGGATTCTTAAGATTGAGGCCAGCTTTTGTATAACTAGCAACATTTTAGTGAACGTACACTCCTTTACTCCTGAGTGGCGCAGTGGTCTAAGGCACTGCATCGCAGTGCTAACTGTGCCACTAGAGATCCTGGTTCGAATCCAGGCTCTGTCGCAGCCGGCCGCGACCGGGAGACTCATGGGCGGCGCACAATTGGCCCAGCGTCGTCCAGGGTAGGGGAGGGAATGGCCGGCAGGGATGTAGCTCAGTTGATAGAGCATGGCGTTTGCAACGCCAGGGTTGTGGGTTCGATTCCCACGGGGGGCCAGTATTAAAAAATAAATAAAGAAGAAAAAAAAAACATGTAAGTCGCTCTGGATAAGAGCGTCTGCTAAATGACTAAAATGTAAATGTTACAAGATAATTTGTGTATGAGGAAGGGAATCCAGATGCGGCACTGGAAGTATTTGTAAAATTATTCATGCAAATTGTTGACAAGCATGCGCCTGTTAAGAAATTAACTGAACTGTTAGAGCCCCCTGGATTGACGATGAATTGAACAATTTTACGTTTCATAGAAATTATGCAAAAGAGGTGGCAAACAAGTCAGGCTGCTCAACTGGTTGGTTGACATACTGTAAATTGAGACATTTTGTGATTAAACTTTAAAAAAGAAATGTTATTAACAAACCAAGATAAATTACCTAAAACACAATGGAAAAATACGTTGGAATACATTAAATGATATCAAGGGCAGAAAACCCAATTCATCTCCATCGTTCATTGAAGTTGATGGGTAATTTATAACCAAACCTTTTGATATTGCCAATCAGTTCAATTACTTATTCACTAGTAAAGTGGAAAAAGTCAGAAGTAAAATTACAACATTGAACAGTGAGCTATAAAAATAAATAAAGAATTGCACACTCTATATACAAGCTCCCAGTCATTTATTTGGTAAACCACCAACGTTTCGGCATCATTGTGCCTTCTTCAGGGTGATGTCATGAATGGTTGAACCAGGTTATGTAGACAAACCAAACCAATGACAATAGTGAGGGGTGTGCCATAGTTATTAGGGTGATGAGAATGAAAAAAGAAAATGAAACTGTAAAAGACAATAGTTTACAGCATGTTGAATAAATTAGGCTGTCATCATATTGCAACATAATTAGATATTGTACACAGTAAAAGCATCAACATACATTATTTAATTTCATATACATATTTCATTGTTTTCATTTAATCTTTGTTACATGTCATGTTTTGGTTCAACCATAATGTACTGTATAATAAGCATCATCAACAAAGGGAACATCTGTGCACCCAAGATGTTCCATATATAAAAGATCTTAGATATTGTACATAGTAATAGCATCAACATACATTATTATTTAATTTCATATACATATTTAATTGTTTTAATTTCATGTCATATTTTTTACATGTTATCTTTTGGTTCAACCATAATGCATAATAAGCATCATCAACAAAGGGAACATCTGTGCACCCAAGATGTTCCCTTTGTTGATGACGCTTGTATATAGAGTGTGTGACTCTATTTATTTTGCAGCATACAGTTTACTCGCCGTTAGTCAGCACCTCTACCAACTTTTTGGGGGGTCTGTGCCAGCTCATGCTTTTTATTAGAACATTGAACAGTGAACCTTTATATTTTTTGTATAAAATATCTAATAATGAAAGAAAAGGATTGCTGTTTTGAATTTGGTCCAGTTAGTGTGGGAGCGGTGGAAAAACTGTTATCCATCAATAATGATAAGCCCCCAGGTATAGACGACCTTGATGGGAAACTATTGAGAATGGTAGCAGACTGTATTGCCACCCCTATTTGCTATATATTCAACCAAAGCCTAAAGGACTGTGTACACAGGCGTGGAAGGAAGCTAAAGTAATTCCACTGCCTAAAAATAGTAAAGCACCCTTTGCTGGCTCTAACAGCCGCCTGATGGCGTAAACTGATGGAGAGAATTGTTTGACCAAATACATGTTATTTTTTCAGACTATTGACTTTCAACATGCATATAGAGAAGGACACTCAACTTGTGCTGCACTGACTCAGATGACAGATGATTGGTTAAAATAAATGGTAGTTGGAGCTGTATAGTCAGATTTCAGTGCAGCCTTTGATGTTACTGATAATACATTGTTATTGAAGAAACTCACTTGCTATGGCTTTACATCACCTGCCATCACATGGTTGGAGAGTTATTTATCCAATAGAACACAGAGAGTGTTCTTCAAAGGAAGCTTCTCTAACATATGTACAATGCGGTGTCCTTCAGGGCAGTTGCCTTGGGCCTTTACTCTTCTCTATTTTTTATTTTACAAATGATTTGCCACTGGTCTTACACAAAGCTAGAATGATTATGTATGTGGATGATTCCACACTCTACATGTCAGCACCCAAAGCCCTTGTGCTCACTGAAATTCTAAATAGGGAGTTACAGACATTGTATTTGGTTCAATACATTCTCTAAGATCTAAACCTCAACTGAATTTGTGTATAAAGGGTGTGACCATTGAGCAAGTTGAGGAAGCTAAACCCCTAGGTATAACATTGGATGGTCAATTACCATAGTCATATTGACAAAGTTGTTGTGAAGATGGGGAGGGGTATGTCTGTTATAAAATGATGTTCTGCGTTTTTGACACAAAAATCAACTGTACTAGTTGTTAAGGCTCTGGTCTTGTCCCATCTTGATTACTGTCTGGTAATATGGTTAAGTGCAGCAAAGAAAGGCCTAGCAAAGCTGCAGCTGGCTCAAAACAGAGCAGCACACCTTACCCTTAACTGCACATAAAGAACTAATATCAACAACATGCATGCCAGTCTTTCCTGGTTGAGGGTTGATGAGAGATTAACTGCTTCTCTTCTAGTTTTTATGAGAAATATTACTGTGATGAACGGGGTTGAGAGCAGAGCAGAATACACATTTCCGTTGTAACTGTTGGACAAATAAAGTTGTATTGTCTTGTGATGATTTTGTCTTGTTTACTCTAGCCTAATTCAGTATCTCAAATGCAGTTTTTTTCTGATGTGATTGATTGTGTTGAATGTGATGGACCACATGGCCATTAATCTTTCATTCATAATAACTAAATTCTACTAATATAATCAGGTCTGGGAACTGCTGACAGTAAACACCAATACAGGCAACAGCTGTTGTCACGGTGAATATGACTTTATTATAATCAAGCAGAAAAAGGACAATGTCAAAAAACAGATTATTATTCATATACAGTACATGTACTGGTAGGCTATGACTGCTGTTGTACTACTCACTTTCAGAGGTACAACTCATTTCCTCATGAGATGGTAAATATGGATTTTTAAGGGGGACAGTAGCAAACAATAAAATGAATTCAGTTTATGCCAGTTGCATAGTGCCAGTTGCGTTCTTGTTTTAGCATCTGATTCCTCATAACATTCTTTGGGAAATATCAGCATGAAATCTATTTTTTTTAAAGAGTGTAATTTGTATGCCATGCTCAAATTGCCTTTCAACATTCATTTGCAGAGATGCCTGTGATGAACCTTCTAAAGACTAGTGAGATTTGTCACGTTGTCCATCACTCATAATCTCTAGTTGCTCCCTAAGTAATATGGAGTTTTGTGCAGAGAATATGATTGATATCATACAGTACCAGGGACTGTTTCCCTCGATCCTTTGAGACAATCGCCTTTGTCCGATGGAGAATACAATTTGCAAATTCGCTTCACTTTCACTCATACATCTCCCTAACAATTACAGGCTACGTGTGTCTTTAAAAAAAATTGATGTAGTTCTATCCTTGAGCTATTATGTTTCATGATTTGTGTGGACCCCAGGAAGAGTATGTCACGATCGTTTAAAGATTCGTGGTAAGCGTACATTTTATTAAGTACTTAACTCACAACAAAACAACAAACAAACGAAACGTGAAGTCCTAGGTTACACAAAACAAACCTTAACGGAAACGGAACAAGATCCCACACCGACTAGTGCCAAACAGGCTGCCTAAGTATGGTCCCCAATCAGATACAACGAGATACAGCTGCCTCTGATTGGGAACCACCCTGGCCAACATAGATCTAAACGATCTAGAACATACAACATAGAAAATATGACATAGAAACTCCACACCCTGGCTCAACATTTAAGAGTCCCCAGAGCCAGGGCGTGACAGAGTAGCTGCTGCTTTCACAACAGGTAATGGGGACCCTAATAAAATACCAAATACATTGTGATCAAACCTCATTTGGACAATTTGCAATCACGTATTAATTATATTTCTAACTGTTGCGTGTGGATTTTTCCATAAAACCCAATAAAACTATAAGCCTAATCATTATCTATATCTCTTTTGAAATGTAGTGATTATAAAGTCGGCATTCCAGTACTGAGTTAACATAAAAACGACCTCATATACAGTCAAATATAATCATAATGTATGAGTGAAGTAATGTGGTTCCAGTCCTGCAAAAAAATTAAACTGAATAGAGAACAAAGAACAGATACAAAAATAAAAATAAACGATGTTCATCTTTCGTCCATCCTGAGGAAGGACTGAAAATACGAGAACTGAGGCTTACCAGTTTTATTTGCCATTCACATTTCCTTGTTATTTACTGTGGCTACATTTGAGAGCCCAGTATTCTCTGGCAGCTCTCTAGCAGGATATTTATGAAGCTAGATAAGGTTGTTTGTTTCATGTAGTGCCAAGATCATTCTTCTAGCATATCAGTTCTGTTCTCATTCCAATTCTAAAATACTGATCAAAATCATGGAATGGAAGCTATTGAAGCACTTTCAAGCAACATTAACTCATGAGTTTTATCATATTGAATGAGCCATACCTGTCCCGATGTTTATCAGGCTATTTGCTTGCAACTCCTGCAAACACACATAGTGGGTAAGTAATGTTTCGTGACACAAGGTAGCCTTTTAGCTTGTTACTGTAAGTAGACTATCAAATACTTACCAGACATATAATTCATATAAGTGATATCATCTCCTAAAATAAAATCGTATCTGTCACACTCTGGCTCCAGGACTGTGTGTTAGAGCCAGGGTGTATCTCATTTGGTGGTGTTGGGGTTGGGTGAGTTTCATTTTGTTTGTGTTTAGTGGTGATTGGTCAATGACTCCCAATCGGAGGTAACGAGTGTCAGCTGTCGGCTCGTTATCTCTGATTGGGAGCCATATATATACTGTTGTGTTTCACTGTTTGTTTGTGGGTTTTTGTTTCCGTGTTGCTGTTAGTCTGTATCAGTATTTGAACTTCACGTATCGTCATTTGTTGTTTTCTTCGTGGTTGCTTTAATTAATAAAGTCATCATGTTCACTCCACGCGCTGCGCATTGGTCTGCTCATTCGTCAGACGATCGTGACAGAAAAACCCACCATAAAAGGACCAAGCAGCGTGTCAAGCGGCAACAGGATCCACCTACACAGGATTTATATCCACCCATAAAGGATTCATGGACATGGGAGGAGATACTGGATGGTAAGGGTCCTTGGGCACAACCGGGAGAATATCGCCTCCCTCGTGAAGAGCTGGAGGCAGCTAAAGCCGAGAGGAGAAGATATGAGGAGGCAGCACGGAGGCAAGGCTGGAAGCCCGGGAGTACAACCCAAAAATTTTTTGGGGGGGGGCACATGGCTTGGGCGCCTGGGCAGCAGGAGGCTGCCACAGGGAGATGTGGAGAGAAGGCTATCGGATTACGGGAGCCATTGGCGAGTAGAGGGAGGGAAGTTGTTGTGGCACGGCATGAGAGACTGAAGTGTGTTACCAGTCCGGTCCGGCCCGTTCCTGATCCCCAGTTAAGGCCAGTGGTGTGTGTTCCCGGTACGGACCGGCCTGTTCCTGCTCCAAGCACGTATCCTACGGGGTGCGTCACCAGCCCAGCCCGGCCTGTTCCTTCAGAGCCGTCCGCCAGACCGGGAGCCGCTAGAGCCTTCCGCCAGACAGAATCATACACCTGCTATGGAATCAGCAGGAGCCGACGCAGCCTATGCTGGACTGGAGGCTCGGGTTCGTGACGGGCAGGAGCGGCTCATGCGGATGGGAGCCGCCCTGCTGGAGGTGATGACTGCTATCCGAGGCTGGGGTCCGCCTCCACCGCTAGCCGCCCAGCCAGCACCATCAGCCAGCCATGAGCAGCCAGACCCGTCAGCCAGCCATGAGCAGCCAGATCCGTCAGCCAGCCATGAGCAGCCAGATCCGTCAGCCAGCCATGAGCAGCCAGATCCGTCAGTCAGCCATGAGCAGCCAGATCCGTCAGCCAGCCGCGAGCAGCCAGATCCGTCAGCCAGCCATGAGCAGCCAGATCCGTCAGCCAGCCACGAGCAGCCAGATCCGTCAGCCAGCCATGAGCAGCCAGATCCGCCAGCCAGCCATGAGCAGCCAGATCCGTCAGCCAGCCATGAGCAGCCAGACCCGTCAGCCAGCCATGAGCAGCCAGATCCGTCCAGCCAGCCATGAGCAGCCAGATCCGTCAGCTAGCCATGAGCAGCCAGATCCGTCAGCCAGCCGCGAGCAGCCAGATCCGTCAGCCAGCCATGAGCAGCCAGACCCGCCAGCCAGCCACGAGCAGCCAGATCCGTCAGCCAGCCATGAGCAGCCAGATCCGCCAGCTAGCCATGAGCAGCCAGATCCGTCAGTCAGCCATGAGCAGCCAGATCCGTCAGCCAGCCATGAGCAGCCAGATCCGTCAGCCAGCCATGAGCAGCCAGATCCGTTAGCCAGCCATGAGCCGTCCAGCCAGGATCCGCCAGAGCCGGTCCAGCCAGGATCCGCCAGAGCCAGCCAGCCAGGATCCGCCAGAGCCGTCCAGCCAGGATCCGCCAGAGCCGCCCAGCCGGGATCCGCCAGAGCCGTCCAGCCGGGATCCGCCAGAGCCGTCCAGCCGGGATCCGCCAGAGCCGCCAGCCGGGATCCGCCAGAGCCGTCCAGCCGGGATCCGCCAGAGCCGCCAGCCGGGATCCGCCAGAGCCGTCCAGTCGGGATCCGCCAGAGCCGCCCAGCCGGGATCCGCCAGAGCCGCCCAGCCGGGATCCGCCAGAGCCGTCCAGCCGGGATCCGCCAGAGCCGGTCCAGCCGGGATCCGCCAGAGCCGGCCCAGCCGGGATCCGCCAGAGCCGCCCAGCCGGGATCCGCCAGAGCCGCCCAGCCGGGATCCGCCAGAGCCGGCAGCCGGGATCCGCCAGAGCCGCCCAGCCGGGATCCGCCAGAGCCGTCCAGCCGGGATCCGCCAGAGCCGTCCAGCCGGGATCCGCCAGAGCCGTCCAGCCGGGATCCGCCAGAGCCGTCCAGCCGGGACCCGCCAGAGCCGTCCAGCCGGGACCCGCCAGTGCCGCTCCAGCCGGGACCCGCCAGAGCCGTCCAGCCGGGATCCGCCAGAGCCGTCCAGCCGGGATCCGCCAGAGCCGCCCAGCCGGGATCCGCCAGAGCCGTCCAGCCGGGATCCGCCAGAGCCGACCAGCCGGGAGCCACCAGAGCCGTCCAGCCAGTATCCGCCATTCAGCCTGGTACTGCCCCTTAGTCCGGTACTGCCCCTTAGTCCGGTACTGCCCTCTTAGTCCGGTGCTGCCCCTTAGTCCGGTGCCGCCCCTTAACCCAGTGGGGTTTAGTTGGGGGGTGGTCATGTGGAGGAGGCTAGGGAAGCGGGTGGTGACTAAGGTGGGATGGGGACCACGACCAGGGGCAGAACCGCCACCGTGGACAGACGCCCACCCAGACCCTCCCCTAGACTGTATGCTGGTGCGCCCGGAGTTCGCACCTTTAGGGGGGGGTACTGTCACACTCTGGCTCCAGGACTGTGTGTTAGAGCCAGGGTGTATCTCATTTGGTGGTGTTGGGGTTGGGTGAGTTTCATTTTGTTTGTGTTTAGTGGTGATTGGTCAATGACTCCCAATCGGAGGTAACGAGTGTCAGCTGTCGGCTCGTTATCTCTGATTGGGAGCCATATATATACTGTTGTGTTTCACTGTTTGTTTGTGGGTTTTTGTTTCCGTGTTGCTGTTAGTCTGTATCAGTATTTGAACTTCACGTATCGTCATTTGTTGTTTTCTTCGTGGTTGCTTTAATTAATAAAGTCATCATGTTCACTCCACGCGCTGCGCATTGGTCTGCTCATTCGTCAGACGATCGTGACAGTATCCATACATTCTATGCCTAGATTAGGTTAAACTAATATGGAACTTTTAGCTCCGGAGCAATGGAGCCACACCAGTTTATGAACTGTAAACAAGCATTATTCTCAAATGCAAACAATGGTTATGGCAGATTGATACTGGGCAGTAGTTTGGGTTTTTAGTCCCCTTGGGGCTTGGATGCTGTTTGATGGATAAGGCTTCAGCCACACAGACCATGTTTTTAGTTCTCAGCATCTTTTCCATAGTCATCATGCGTCTCTTGATGAGGGGGATAACAATAGCAGAGCAAGAGAAGCTGCTCTGTGAGGTAGACGCTAGGGCACCAGGATGCTGTCCCTGTACTGTGACTCGGCAGGAAACCCATGACTCTCCACCAACAATTAAGTCTCCTGAGAGAAACATGTCCTTATCCTGAAAGGCTTGGACGACACTACATACTGCCAAACACTCTGAGATGGCCAGGCCACTCCAACAGAAGCAGCAAACTGTTGTGGTTTATGTGCAGCATAACACATTAGTTATTATCTGTGTGTGTGTGTGCGCGCACGTGTTCTTTGTGGGTCCACTCTGTAGCTCCTGTCCAAGACAGCTGTGCTGGGTTTTTTCTTGGGGTAATAATTATTCATTTCCACTGAGAGGTCCCAGTGGATTCAGCTCCAAGGTTCCAGTGGGTTCAGCTCCCAGGTCCAGCGTGGTTGTGGTCTGTGGGATTGGTTTGATGGTTATGCAGTGATAGACAGAAATACAGTCAGCAAATGTGGGATGAAGGTTCGTTTTAAGAGTAGTGTTTTATCATGATTGATGAATTAGTGTTAAAGCTGTGAAAAGGTCAGGAAAAACGTCCTGACTTATTGCAATCATCTTGCTTCAGTTAATTTCACAATCGATCAATATTACGGTAAGGGAAATCTTCATCACCTTCATTATGTTAAATTGCATCTTCATTATGAATTCGGAATTGATATGAGGGTTAAAAATTCACCACCAAATGCATAGCCAAATAAGAGAGTAATTTAATCAATAACAAAGTGCATTGTCATTTGTCATACAGTTCCTTCAGAAAGTATTCACACCCCCTTGACCTTTTCCACATTTTGTTCTGTTACAGCCTGAATTCAAAATTGATTAAATTGAGATTTTGTGTCACTGGCCTACACACAATACCCCATAATGTCAAAGTGAAATTATGTTTTTAGAAATTTTTACAAATGAATTAACAATTAAAAGCTGAAATGTCTTGAGTCAATAAGTATTCAACCCCTTTGTTATGGCAAGCCTAAATAAGTTCAGCAGTAAGAATGTGCTTAACAAGTCACATAATAAGTTACATGGACTCACTCTGTATGCAATAATAGTGTTTAACATGATTTTTGAATGACTACCTCATCTCTGTACCCCACACATACAATTATCTGTAAGGTCCCTCAGTCGAGCAGCGAATTTCAAACACAGTCAACCATTCAACTTTCCAATGCCTTGCAAAGAAGGGCACCTATTGGTAGATGGGTAAAATAAAAAAAGCAGACATTGAATATCCCTTTGAGCATGGTGAAGTTATTAATTACACTTTGGATGGTGTATCAATACACCCAGTCACTACAACTCAGTTGCCGGAGAGGAAGGAGACTGCTCAGGGATTTCACCATGAGGGCAATGGTGACTTTAAAACAGTTACAGACTTTAATGGCTGTGATCAGAGAAAGCTGAGGATTGATCAACAACATTGTAATTACTCCACAATACTAACCTAAATGACTAAGTGAAAAGGAAGCCTGTACAGAATAAAAATATTCCAAACCATGCATCCTGTTTACAATACAGTGGGGAAAAAAAGTTTTTAGTCAGCCACCAATTGTGCAAGTTCTCCCACTTAAAAAGATGAGAGAGGCCTGTAATATTCATCATAGGTACACGTCAACTATGACAGACAAAATGAGAAAAAAAAATCCAGGAAATCACATTGTAGGATGTTTAATGAATGTATTTGCAAATTATGGTGGAAAATAAGTATTTGGTCAATAACAAAAGTTTCTCAATACTTTGTTATATACCTTTTGTTGGCAATGACACAGGTCAAACGTTTTCTGTAAGTCTTCACAAGGTTTTCACACACTGTTGCTGGTATTTTGGCCCATTCCTCCATGCAGATCTCCTCTAGAGCAGTGATGTTTTGGGGCTGTCGCTGGGCAACACGGACTTTCAACTCCCTCCAAAGATTTTCTATGGGGTTGAGATCTGGAGACTGGCTAGGCCACTCCAGGACCTTGAAATGCTTCTTACGAAGCCACTACTTCGTTGCCCGGGCGGTGTTTTTGGGATCATTGTCATGCTGAGAGACCCAGCCACGTTTCATCTTCAATGCCCTTGCTGATGGAAGGAGGTTTTCACTCAAAATCTCACGATACATGGCCCCATTCATTCTTTCCTTTACACGGATCAGTCGTCCTTGTCCCTTTACAGAAAAACAGCCCCAAAGCATGATGTTTCCACCCCCATGCTTCACAGTAGGTATGGTGTTCTTTGGATGCAACTCAGCATTCTTTGTCCTCCAAACACGACAAGTTGAGTTTTTACCAAAAAGTTCTATTTTGGTTTCATCTGACCATATGACATTCTCCCAATCCTCTTCTGGATCATCCAAATGCACTCTAGCAAACTTCAGACGGGCCTGGACATGTACTGGCTTAAGCAGGGGGACACGTCTGGCACTGCAGGATTTGAGTCCCTGGCGGCGTAGTGTGTACTGATGGTAGGCTTTATTACTTTGGTCCCAGCTCTCTGCAGGTCATTCACTAGGTCCCCCCGTGTGGTTCTGGGATTTTTGCTCACCGTTCTTGTGATCAATTTGACCCCACGGGGTGAGATCTTGCGTGGAGCCCCAGATCGAGGGAGATTATCAGTGGGCTTGTATGTCTTCCATTTCCTAATAATTGCTCCCACAGTTGATTTCTTCAAACCAAGCTGCTTACCTATTGCAGATTCAGTCTTCCCAGCCTGGTGCAGGTCTACAATTTTGATGGGTGGGATAACAATAGCAGAGCAAGAGAAGCTGCTCTGTGAGGTAGACGCTAGGGCACCAGGATGCTGTCCCTGTACTGTGACTCGGCAGGAAACCCATGACTCTCCACCAACAATTAAGTCTCCTGAGAGAAACATGTCCTTATCCTGAAAGGCTTGGACGACACTACATACTGCCAAACACTCTGAGATGGCCAGGCCACTCCAACAGAAGCAGCAAA
Source organism: Coregonus clupeaformis (assembly GCF_020615455.1). Classification (NCBI taxonomy): domain Eukaryota; kingdom Metazoa; phylum Chordata; class Actinopteri; order Salmoniformes; family Salmonidae; genus Coregonus; species Coregonus clupeaformis. The sequence goes on along the minus strand of NC_059221.1, from coordinate 16,570,025 downwards.
CTGTTGTGGTTTATGTGCAGCATAACAAATTAGTTATTATCTGTGTGTGTGTGTGCGCGCACGTGTTCTTTGTGGGTCCACTCTGTAGCTCCTGTCCAAGACAGCTGTGCTGGGTTTTTTCTTGGGGTAATAATTATTCATTTCCACTGAGAGGTCCCAGTGGATTCAGCTCCAAGGTTCCAGTGGGTTCAGCTCCCAGGTCCAGCGTGGTTGTGGTCTGAGGGATTGGTTTGATGGTTATGTAGTGATAGACAGAAATACAGTCAGCAAATGTGGGATGAAGGTTCGTTTTAAGAGTAGTGTTTTATCATGATTGATGAATTAGTGTTAAAGCTGTGAAAAGGTCAGGAAAAACGTCCTGACTTATTGCAATCATCTTGCTTCAGTTAATTTCACAATCGATCAATATTACGGTAAGGGAAATCTTCATCACCTTCATTATGTTAAATTGCATCTTCATTATGAATTCGGAATTGATATGAGGGTTAAAAATTCACCACCAAATGCATAGCCAAATAAGAGAGTAATTTAATCAATAACAAAGTGCATTGTCATTTGTCATACAGTTCCTTCAGAAAGTATTCACACCCCTTGACCTTTTCCACATTTTGTTCTGTTACAGCCTGAATTCAAAATTGATTAAATTGAGATTTTGTGTCACTGGCCTACACACAATACCCCATAATGTCAAAGTGAAATTATGTTTTTAGAAATTTTTACAAATGAATTAACAATTAAAAGCTGAAATGTCTTGAGTCAATAAGTATTCAACCCCTTTGTTATGGCAAGCCTAAATAAGTTCAGCAGTAAGAATGTGCTTAACAAGTCACATAATAAGTTACATGGACTCACTCTGTATGCAATAATAGTGTTTAACATGATTTTTGAATGACTACCTCATCTCTGTACCCCACACATACAATTATCTGTAAGGTCCCTCAGTCGAGCAGCGAATTTCAAACACAGTCAACCATTCAACTTTCCAATGCCTTGCAAAGAAGGGCACCTATTGGTAGATGGGTAAAATAAAAAAGCAGACATTGAATATCCCTTTGAGCATGGTGAAGTTATTAATTACACTTTGGATGGTGTATCAATACACCCAGTCACTACAACTCAGTTGCCGGAGAGGAAGGAGACTGCTCAGGGATTTCACCATGAGGGCAATGGTGACTTTAAAACAGTTACAGACTTTAATGGCTGTGATCAGAGAAAGCTGAGGATTGATCAACAACATTGTAATTACTCCACAATACTAACCTAAATGACTAAGTGAAAAGGAAGCCTGTACAGAATAAAAATATTCCAAACCATGCATCCTGTTTACAATACAGTGGGGAAAAAAAAGTTTTTAGTCAGCCACCAATTGTGCAAGTTCTCCCACTTAAAAAGATGAGAGAGGCCTGTAATATTCATCATAGGTACACGTCAACTATGACAGACAAAATGAGAAAAAAAATCCAGGAAATCACATTGTAGGATGTTTAATGAATGTATTTGCAAATTATGGTGGAAAATAAGTATTTGGTCAATAACAAAAGTTTCTCAATACTTTGTTATATACCTTTTGTTGGCAATGACACAGGTCAAACGTTTTCTGTAAGTCTTCACAAGGTTTTCACACACTGTTGCTGGTATTTTGGCCCATTCCTCCATGCAGATCTCCTCTAGAGCAGTGATGTTTTGGGGCTGTCGCTGGGCAACACGGACTTTCAACTCCCTCCAAAGATTTTCTATGGGGTTGAGATCTGGAGACTGGCTAGGCCACTCCAGGACCTTGAAATGCTTCTTACGAAGCCACTACTTCGTTGCCCGGGCGGTGTTTTTGGGATCATTGTCATGCTGAGAGACCCAGCCACATTTCATCTTCAATGCCCTTGCTGATGGAAGGAGGTTTTCACTCAAAATCTCACGATACATGGCCCCATTCATTCTTTCCTTTACACGGATCAGTCGTCCTTGTCCCTTTGCAGAAAAACAGCCCCAAAGCATGATGTTTCCACCCCCATGCTTCACAGTAGGTATGGTGTTCTTTGGATGCAACTCAACATTCTTTGTCCTCCAAACACGACAAGTTGAGTTTTTACCAAAAAGTTCTATTTTGGTTTCATCTGACCATATGACATTCTCCCAATCCTCTTCTGGATCATCCAAATGCACTCTAGCAAACTTCAGACGGGCCTGGACATGTACTGGCTTAAGCAGGGGGACACGTCTGGCACTGCAGGATTTGAGTCCCTGGCGGCGTAGTGTGTTACTGATGGTAGGCTTTATTACTTTGGTCCCAGCTCTCTGCAGGTCATTCACTAGGTCCCCCCGTGTGGTTCTGTGTTATGATTTACCAGTATTAGAACCCAAATGCAGACAAGTACACCAAGCCAGAGAAGGTTTAACAGGTTTATTTAAAATGTTCAATAGTCCAGGTTTCCAATAATAGGGGAAGAGCAAGTCCAGGTTACAGGGAGGGTAACAGATCCAGGTCAGGGCAGGTGTGGTACCGTAATGTCCTAGTGTCCGTGGTGAGTCCAAAAGAGAGGTCCGGTAGTGGAGAGCAGGATGGTGGTGGCAGGAGTGAAGCGGAGGCAGGAGTCAGGTTCCAAATATATGGTCGTCTTGACTATGATCTGACGATGAGTGGAAAGTTTGACCGGGTCTTAAAGGCTGAGGTGATTATGGTGAATGAGCTGCAGCTGGAACCCTGACTCCCGCACACCAGACTTCACTCCTGCAATCAAGGACAGACAGAGGGGAGGGAGAGAGCGGAGAGAGAGCTACCTAGCAGCAGTAGGCCTAACAGTACCCCCCCTCTACGGACGCCACCTGGCGGCCGACGGGGTTTACTCGGGATGTAACCTATGAAACTCTCGGACCAGAGCAGGATCCACAATGAAGCTCCTGGGCACCCAGGAACGTTCCTCAGGACCATAACCCTCCCAATCCACCAGGTACTGGAAACCACGACCCGGCGGCGAACATCCAGAAGTCGCCGGACAGTGTAGACCGGACCCCACCCACGATCCTGGGCGGAGGAGGGGGACGAGAGGGCGGGCACAGAGGGCTAACCGACACAGGCTTAATCTGGGAAACATGAAAGGTGGAATGAACCCGTAGGGAGGCAGGAAGCTGTAGCTTAACCGCGCAGGGGTTAACAATAGACAGTATCTTGAACGGTCCTATAAAACGAGGCGCCATCTTCTTAGACTCCACCTCCAATGGAAGGTCCCGTGACTTCAGCCATACCTCTTGACCAGGAGAGTAACCGGGAGCCTGGGACCGGTGACGGTTGGCTTGCCTCTGCATGTATGCCGAAGCTCGGGACAGAGCTACCCTGGCCTTCCTCCAGACCTTGAAGCAGCGGCGCATGTGGGACTGCACCGAGGGTACCGCCAGTTCCCTCTCTTGAGAAGGGAACAGGGGAGGTTGATAACCCAGAGCACACAGAAAAGGAGACAAACCAGAGGAAGCGTTAGTCAAGGTGTTATGAGCATATTCCACCCAGGGGAGCATGGAGCTCCATGACCCAGGGTTAGACCCTGTGACACAGCGAAGAGCGGTCTCCATCTCCTGGTTCGCTCTCTCGGCTTGCCCGTTGGTCTGGGGGTGATATCCAGAGGACAGGCTGGATGTAATGCCCAAAGCTTTACAGAAAGCTTTCCACACCTGGGAGACAAACTGGGGACCCCTGTCAGAGACAATATCCGTGGGTAGACCATGAGAGCGGAACACATGTTCAACCAAAATATCAGCCGTCTCTCTGGCAGTGGGCAGTTTAGGTAGGGCCAAAAAATGAGCGAACTTAGAAAACGATCAATCACCGTAAGAATTACAGTCTTTCCAGACGAGGGGGAAGTCCAGTGACAAAATCCATAGCGATATGCGACCAGGGCCGGCTGGGTATAGGTAGAGGTCGTAGATGACCAGCGCTGGCCTGGGTGGAGTTCTTACTTCGTGCACATACCGTACAAGCAGCAATGAAGGCTCGAGTGTCCGCCTCCATCGTGGCCCACCAGAACTTCCGTCGCACAAAGTCAAGGGTCCGCGAAACTCCAGGGTGACAGGTAAGGGGAGACGAGTGAGCCCACTGAAGTACCTGGGAGCGAGCAGACTCAGGGACAAACATCCGGTTAGGAGGACCCCTCCCAGGGTCAGCTTGATGATGTTGAGCCTGTCTAACAATCCCCTCGATGTCACATGTGACGACCGCAATACTGCAGGTAGGAGGCAAAATGGGTTCAGGGTTACTACCAGTATCAACAGCCGAATGAACACGAGACAGGACGTCAGGCTTGACGTTGCGTGACCCAGGACGGTAAGACAGAGAAAAATTGAATCTCCCAAAAAAATAGTGCCCACCTGGCTTGACGGGGGTTGAGCTGCTTCGCTGACTGGAGGTAAGCCAGATTCTTATGATCCGTCCAAACGATGAAGGGTTGTTCCGCCCCCTCCAACCAATGTCGCCACTCCTCGAGAGCCAGCTTAACGGCAAGCAGTTCACGATTGCCAACATCATAATTCCTCTCTGCCTGAGAAAGTTTCCTTGAGAGAAAAGCACAGGGATGCAGTTTGTTATCTTCAGGAGAACGCTGTGACAACACCGCACCTACCCCAGTGTCGGATGCATCCACCTCCACGACAAACTGGCGGTCGGGTCCGGCTGCATCAGAATGGGAGCCGAGGCGAAGCGATGTTTCAGTTCTTCGAACGCTGATTCGGCCCCCTTCATTCCAAGCGAACGGTCGTGAGATGGAGGTGAGAGCGGTGAGTGGCGCCGCAATGCGGCTGTAGTCCTTGATGAACCTCCTATAGAAGTTCGCAAACCCCAGAAATCGTTGAAGTTGTTTGCGGGTAGAGGGGGCTGGCCAGTCCGTGACAGCAGAGATCTTAGCTGGGTCCATCCGCAACTCCCCTGAGCGATGATGTAACCCAAAAAAGAGGTCTCAGACACATGAAATTCACATTTCTCCATCTTCACAAACAGTTTGTTCTCCAACAACCTTTGCAACACCTGGCGCACATGCAGTTCATGTTCCTGGGAGGACTCTGAGAAAATCAAGATATCATCCAGATAGACAAAAACAAACCGATTCAACATGTCCCGAAGGACATCATTGACTAGTGCCTGAAAAACAGCAGGGGCATTAGACAACCCAAAAGGCATAACCAGATACTCAAAATGTCCCAAGGGTGTGTTGAAGGCAGTCTTCCATTCATCACCTTTACGAATGCGCACCAGGTGATACGCATTTCGTAGATCCAGTTTCGTAAAGATGGTAGCACCATGAAGGAGGGGAAAAGCAGAATTAATCAAAGGCAGAGAATACTTGTTCTTAATGGTGATGTTGTTAAGTCCACGGTAATCAATACAGGGTCTGAGGGTCTTATCCTTCTTAGCAACAAAAAAGAATCCCGCTCCTACAGGTGACGAGGAAGGACGCATAATACCTGCCGCCAAGGAGTCCCGAATGTAGTTCTCCATAGCCTCCGTCTCCGGCCGGGAGAGATTGTACAGGCGACTGCTGGGGAGCGGGGCTCCTGGCTGGAGGTCAATGGCACAGTCGTAAGGCCGGTGAGGAGGAAGAGAAGTAGCTCTGTGTTTGCAGAAAACGGATGCCAGGTCATGATACACGTCAGGAACATTAGAAAGATCCATGGACTCCAGTGGAGGTCGAGGCACAGTACTGGCAGGAGTCAGAGCAGAACACAAACAATTCACATGACAAAATGTGCTCCATGAAACAATTCTACCTGTCACCCAATCAATGTGTGGATTGTGTCTTATGAGCCAGGGGATACCAAGGACCAGAGGGGTCTGTGGGCAGTCGATAATATGGAATTGAATGTTCTCCTGATGATTTCCCGACACTCTAAGACAAACAGGAACAGTCTGATGGGTAATATGGGTCAACAATTGTCCATTCAGACCCTTAGCCTGCAGCGGACAGTCCATAGGAACAGTCTCCAAATCCATTTGTTGAGCCCACTCTCTATCCAAAAAGCTTTCGTCTGCACCAGAGTCAATCAGCGCACTAACAGAGAGATTCTGGAACTGCCACTGGAGGGATGCCTGGAGCAGAATGCGGGGAGAAGAGGAAGAATCCGCTGCTCGGCTCACCAAAACTTCTCCCATTAATGATGAGCCGGCCCTTTTCCCGGACGAACTGGGCAGGAAGGAACGAAATGACCAGCTTCTCCACAATACAGGCAGACCCGAGCCTGAATGCGGCGTGCACGCTCCTCTGAGGACAACCGTGCACGACCCACCTCCATGGCTTCGGGTTCAGTGCTCCTCGTATCGACTCGGGAAGACACGGCTTTCTCCGTAGGGAAGATGCGGGAGGAGTTTGTTGATGACAGACAGGTTGCTTGGAACTAACACTCCTCTCCCGGCGGCGCTCCCGAATCCGATTATCCAACCTGATGGTGAGTGAAATAAGATTATCCAGCGTAGGCGATTCATCATATGACACCAATTCATCTTTTAAAGTCTCAGACAAAGCATTGATGAACACTCCTTGTAATGCCTCGTCATTCCAACCACTCACTGCTGCTAAAGTCCGAAACTCCACTGCCATCTCCGCCACACTGCGAGCCCCCTGCCGAAGAGAAAACAACCGTTTCGCAGCCTCCTTGCCTCGTACGGGGTGGTCAAAAACCTTCCTCATCTCAGTGGTGAAGGCAACGTAAGCGTTGCAAATGTCCGACTGACTCTCCCAGACCGCGGATCCCCAGGCACGAGCGGAACCGCTAGTAGAGTTGATAAGGTAGGCAATACGGGCTCTTTCTGAGGCGTAGGTGAGGGGCTGTTGTTCAAACACTAACGAGCATTGAGTCAAAAATCGCCACAGGTTCCCATGTTCCCGTCATAGCGCTCTGGAGCAGGAACAAAAGGCTCTCTGATCTGGGCTGAAGGGGTAGTAAGGGCAGACACTTTATTGGTGAGTAATTGAACCTGATTAAGCAGCACCTGACTGTCCTCAGCAATCGTCTTAAACAGGGTATCATGTTGGCCAAGTAAAATGCCCTGATTGGCTATGGCAGTCCAAATTTGAGTGCACTCTGGGGTGGTATCCAAGCTACTGTCTGCTGGGTTCATGATGGTCAGATCATACTGTTATGATTTACCAGTATTAGAACCCAAATGCAGACAAGTACACCAAGCCAGAGAAGGTTTAACAGGTTTATTTAAAATGTTCAATAGTCCAGGTTTCCAATAATAGGGGAAGAGCAAGTCCAGGTTACAGGGAGGGTAACAGATCCAGGTCAGGGCAGGTGTGGTACCGTAATGTCCTAGTGTCCGTGGTGAGTCCAAAAGAGAGGTCCGGTAGTGGAGAGCAGGATGGTGGTGGCAGGAGTGAAGCGGAGGCAGGAGTCAGGTTCCAAATATATGGTCGTCTTGACTATGATCTGACGATGAGTGGAAAGTTTGACCGGGTCTTAAAGGCTGAGGTGATTATGGTGAATGAGCTGCAGCTGGAACCCTGACTCCCGCACACCAGACTTCACTCCTGCAATCAAGGACAGACAGAGGGGAGGGAGAGAGCGGAGAGAGAGCTACCTAGCAGCAGTAGGCCTAACATTCTGGGATTTTTGCTCACCGTTCTTGTGATCAATTTCACCCCACGGGGTGAGATCTTGCGTGGAGCCCCAGATCGAGGGAGATTATCAGTGGGCTTGTATGTCTTCCATTTCCTAATAATTGCTCCCACAGTTGATTTCTTCAAACCAAGCTGCTTACCTATTGCAGATTCAGTCTTCCCAGCCTGGTGCAGGTCTACAATTTTGTTTCTGGTGTCCTTTGACAGCTCTTTGGTCTTGGCCATAGTGGAGTTTGGAGTGTGACTGTTTGAGGTTGTGGACAGGTGTCTTTTATACTGATAACAAGTTCAAACAGGTGCCATTAATACAGGTAACGAGTGGAGGACAGAGGAGCCTCTTAAAGAAGACGTTACAGGTCTGTGAGAGCCAGAAATCTTGCTTGTTTGTAGGTGACCAAATACTTATTTTCCACCATAATTTGCAAATAAATTCATAAAAAATCCTACAATGTGATTTTCTGGAATATTTTTTCTCATTTTGTCTGTCATAGTTGACGTGTACCTATGATGAAAATTACAGGCCTCTCTCATCTTTTTAAGTGGGAGAACTTGCACAATTGGTGGCTAACTAAATACTTTTTTTCCCCACTGTAAGTCACTAAAGTAAAACTGCAAAAAATGTGTAAAAGAAATGAACTTTATGTCCGGAATACAAAGCGTTATGTTTGGGCAAATCCAACACATCACTTAGTACCACTCTTCATATTTTCAAGCATAGTGGTGTCTGCATCATGTTATGGGTATGATTGACATTGGCAAGGACTAGGGAGTTTTTTAAGATAAAAATAAACAGAATAGAGCTAAGCACAGGCAAAATCCTAGAGGAAAACCTGGTTCAGTCTGCTTTCCTACAGACACTGGTAGACAAATTCCCCTTTCAGCAGGACACTAACCTAAAATATATACTGGAGTTGATTGCCAAGACGACATTGAATGTTCCTGAGTGACCTAGTTACAGTTTTGACTTAAATCGGCTTGAAAATATATGGCAAGACTTGAAAATGACTTTCTAGCAATGATCAACAACCAACTTGACAGAGCTTGAAGCATTTTAAAAATAATAATGTGCAAATATTGTACAATCTAGTTGTGCAAAGCTCTTACAGACTTACTCAGAAAGACTTACAGCTGTAATCTCTGCCAAAGGTGATTCTAACATGTATTGACTGTCACGCCCTGACCTATAAAACTCTTGTTTGTTGAGTCAGGGTGTGAAAATCTATGTTGTATATTCTATGTTTATGTTCTAGTTAGTCTATTTCTATGTCTTGCCGGGTATGATTCCCAATCAGAGCCAGCTGTCGCTCATTGTCTCTGATTGAGGATCATACTTAGGTAGCCCATTGCCTACTGTGTTTTGTGGGATCTTGTTCCTGTTAGGCTGGTATGTGTATAGATAGCCCTTTGGACTTCACGTTACGTTGTTTTGTTGAATGTTTATATAGTTAATAAACATGTACGCTTTCACGCTGCACCTTGGTCCGACCCGTCTCTCAACGTTCGTGACATTGACTGAATACTTATGTAAATGAGATATTTCTGTATTTCATTTTCAAGAAATTTGCAAACATTTCTAAAAACATGTTTTCACTTTGTTATTATGGGGTATTGTATGTAGATGGGTGAGAAAACAATTATATTTAATCAATTTTGAATTCAGGCTGAAAATAAGTAAAGGGGTATGAATTCTTTCAGAAGGCACTGTAAATTGCCATGAGGAAATAGACCAAATTGTTTATGCTGAGCTTATTGGCATATTGTTAAAAATAATTTCCAAACACCTTAGATTGATTGTGTCATTTAATTGGTTTACAAGTGTTTTTATTTCCTCTGTCTTTCCTCTAACTGGGCTAGTAATCTCTAAAGAGTTGAATATGGAACAGCCTGTCTTCTATCTACCACACAGGCTTATTTAATTATCTCTAGATCCGTCACTGTCTATTGTTATTATTCGTTTTGGTGGTAAAAAAAAAAACTAATTTAGAAATCAGTCAGATAATTAAAAAACCAGCTAAAGCCCTTCCCTTAGGAGGATGGTGATGTATCACACAGCTGAGACTGAAACTTCACTGCCATGTCAGACAGATGCAAGTCTTTAGGCAGAATTAATGCATTTTAATTGCAGTTAACCCTGTGACTGCCTAAATGAACTCAGTCAATCAGACTCTTTAACTTCTATTTTCAACTGTCTTTGTGGGCTTTTTCGACATTTTTATTTCGACATTTAAAAAAGTATAATGTAGAAACAAAAAGCAGTTTTGAGGTGACAAAGATACTGAAATTAGGGGCATGGGAAAGTTAGTTGTTTTACTGAGCATCATCGTTGTCATAGTCTTCATCATTACCACGGTCATCATCATCACCATCATCATCATCATCACCACACTATAAATATCATCATCATTCTGAGCAAATACCTCAAAAAATACCTCAAAGATGTTGTTTTATAGGATTGATTTTGTTTGCCCTTCTGTGATAGAACCGACCCTTTCAATCCTAGAATGATTCTCTATGACTGTTGAACTCCAATGGCACAATAGACTGTATATAAATATCATGTAGCTTTGTCAACCTGTCATACTAGTAATACCCTTGACAAATAGCATCATGAAAAATGTAAGTCGTTGCCCTGTCAGGATGCATTAAAGACCTGATCCAGCTTCCAAAGACAGTCAATACTCTGCTCCTGTCTGCTCCATTAAATTCACTTTAGGAATCATGTTTCACCTTGACACATGTTATAGTCATTTGTCTTCTGATGCTGGGCTGGCCTGAGTGCAGCTAGTGCCACGCACGCACACACAGACACACACAACAAGTCCCATGGAAGAAAGCTTGATGAAGATGTTTCCTATACTGTCTGAAGCCATCTCATCTATTAGGAGATATAGATATTATTCAACCTTCATTGAAATTCTGTGACACATGCTTGATGTAGTAACTGTCGCAAGCTAATCCATGACTCATTTTATCTTGGGTGGTGATACCATAGACTGTGTAAGTTCCAAGTTTCTTATCTATTGGACTTTTTTGACCTGGAGGGTAATGAGACCATACTGAAGGATTGAAGGTTTTCAATGGTTGCTGCAGGCTAAGATAATAATGTTTTCTTCGATCACAGTTAACCTCTAGAGTTAAGAATACAACTTTTGAGAAAAGGGCACCAAGGCAATATGACATGTCTTAATTGGTGGGTATCAAATACTCCGGTAAGATAATAATGGACTAGTAGTCTCAAGTTGCCAGACACACCGATAGACTGGAGGCATGGCTATAGTGGCCGAGAGACTAACAGTAATGTTCTGATTCTGAACTTTGAACTTGACAATTGAGCAATTGTCACGGAATCAGCCGAGGCTGCTCCTCCTCCTTGCTCAGGCAGGCTTCGGCGTTCGTCGTCCCCGGAGTACTAGCTGCCACCGATCTACATTTCGGTGTTTGACTTGTTTTGTCCTGATTGTGTACACCTGTTCCCCATTATGTTGTATTGTATTTCCTATTTAACCCTCTGTCGTGCATTGTGTGTTGTGTGTTATTGTTTTTCGTCATTCGGCAGTGTTCGTGTGCGGGTTGTTTATTTCCTCCTATGTTGGAGATTGTTTTTCTTCTCTGGTTACTTTCGAGTAAAGTACGTTTTCCAGAAAGCTCTGTGTCCTGCGTTTGACTTCGCCTACCGCATTTCACTGTCGCCCTCTGACAGAATAACACACCATCATGGAGTCAGCAGGATCGGTTGTGCCAAGGGGATCACTGGAGGAGCGCGTAATCCACCAAGAGGCCAGGATCCAGCACCTGGGCACCACTATGCAAGAGGTGATGGACACTTTGAGGCGATGGGAGAGTGGAGGTTTGCCCACACCTCCTCCTACGATACCACCACCATCAGCCATACCCATCGGTCCATCTCCGGAGTCCAGTGGGATTCGGCTCTCGCTCCCGAGGGCTTATGATGGCACCGCGGCCGGGTGTCAGGGTTTCCTATTCCAGGTTGAACTCTACCTAGCAACCATTCACCCGGCGCCCTCGGGATACGAGAGCGTGTCCGCCCTCATCTCCTGTCTGTCCGAATGGGGTGGGATAGACGCCGCTACGGTCAGCTATGCGGAGTTCACCCGCCGCTTCCGGGCCGTATTCGATCATCCCCCAGAGGGTAAAGCGGCGGGTGAGCGTCTATTCCACCTTAGACAGGGGAGGAGGAGCGCGCAGGAGTTCGCGCTGGACTTCCGGACGCTAGCCGCCAACACGGGATGGAATGAGAGGGCCCTCATCGACCACTACAGATGCAGCCTGAGGGAGGACGTGCGTCAGGAATTAGCCTGCAGGGACACCAACCTCAGCTTTGACCAACTGGTGGACATGTCGATTCGCCTGGATACCCTGTTGGCTACCCGCGGATGTCCGGATTCGGGGCCGTCCATTCCATCCCCCAGCACTTCCGAGCCGACCCCTATGGAGCTCGGGGGTGCTGGTACTAGGGAGACCAGGAGGGAGACCAGGAGGGAGGCCGTCCCCTGCACCAACTGTAGCCGCAGAGGACACACTGCTGGTCGGTGCTGGGGAGGGTCTCCTAGGAATCGAGGCAATGGGCGACGCACTGATGAGTCATTCCAGTTGAGTAGGCACCCAACTCACCCAGAGCTCTTTGCTGATCATATGTGTATTAAAGTGGTGTTTCCCGAGGTTTCTCCTCACTCCCAGCATAAGGCGCTAGTAGATTCAGGCGCAGCTGGGAATTTCATTGATCGCCAGTTCACCTATAAGTTAGGGATTCCTATCGTACCTGTTGATGTGCCCTTCCCCATTCATGCCCTAGATAGCCGCCCGTTGGGGTCTGGGTTGATTAGGGAGGTCATGGCGCCTCTCCGGATGAAAACGCAGGAGGGTCATGAGGAGATAGTACGTTTGTATTTGATTGATTCTCCTGCGTTTCCCGTGGTTTTGGGGCTTCCCTGGTTAACAGCTCATGACCCCAACATTTCATGGCAGCAGAGAGCTCTCCAGGGATGGTCTGATCAGTGTACTGGGCGGTGTGTAGGCGTTTCCGTAGGGGCAACGACGGTGGAAAGAACCAAGTTCCCACCTTGCATATTCCACCTGAGTATGCCGATTTGGCTCTCGCCTTCAGTAAGAAGAAGGCGACTCAATTACCACCTCATCGACAGGGGGATTGTGCGATAGACCTCCAGGTAGGCGCTGCGCTTCCACGTAGTCACGTGTTTCCTCTGTCTCAGGAGGAGACGGCCGCTATGGAGACCTACGTCACCGAATCTTTGAGACAGTGTTACATATGGCCGTCTGCTTCCCCTGCTTCCTCAAGTTTCTTTTTTGTGAAGAAGAAGGATGGGGGTTTACGCCCGTGTATAGATTACCGTGGTCTAAATCAGATCACCATCAAATACAGCTATCCTCTCCCTCTGATTGCTAGTATGACGGAGTCTTTACACGGGGCGCGATTCTTCACAAAATTGGATCTCAGGAGCGCGTACAACCTGGTGCGCATTAGGGAGGGAGATGAGTGGAAGACAGCATTCAGTACCACCTCGGGTCACTATGAGTACCTCGTCATGCCATACGGGTTAATGAATGCTCCTTCAGTCTTCCAATCATTTGTGGACGAGATTTTCTGGGACTTGCATGGACAGGGTGTTGTGGTATATATTGATGACATTCTAATATATTCCACTACACGAGCCGAGCATGTGTCCCTGGTGCGTCGAGTGCTTGGTAGACTGTTGGAGCATGACCTGTATGCGAAGGCGGAGAAATGTCTGTTCTTCCAGGAGTCCATCTCCTTCCTGAGACATCGGTTGTCCACGTCAGGGGTAGAGATGGAGATTGACCGCGTTTCTGCCGTGCGTAATTGGCAGACTCCCACCACGGTAAAGGAGGTGCAGCGCTTCTTGGGTTTTGCCAATTACTACCGGAGGTTTATCCGGGGCTTTGGACAGGTAGCAGCTCCCATTACCTCTCTGCTAAAGGGGGGTCCGGTGTGCCTGCAGTGGTCAGCTGAGGCGGACAGGGCGTTTAAACGTCTGAAGGACCTGTTTACCTCGGCTCCGGTGCTGGCGCATCCGGATCCCTCTTTGGCATTCCAGGTGGAGGTGGACGCTTCCGAGGCTGGGATCGGCGCTGTGCTGTCTCAGCACTCGGGTACGCCACCTAAACTCCGCCCCTGTGCTTTCTATTCTAAGAAGCTCAGTCCGGCGGAGCGCAATTATGACGTGGGGGATAGGGAGCTGCTGGCTGTGGTTCAGGCCCTGAAGGTATGGAGACATTGGCTTGAGGGGGCTAAACACCCTTTTCTCATTCTGACTGACCATCGTAACCTGGAGTACATCCGGGCAGCGAGGAGGCTGAATCCTCGCCAGGCAAGGTGGTCAATGTTTCTTTCCCGCTTTGTATTTAAGCTCACCTATATACCAGGGTCCCAGAACGCTAAGGCAGACGCCCTGTCCCGACTATATGACACAGAGGAGAGGTCCATTGAGCCCACTCCCATAATTCCGGGAGTCTTGTTTAGTAGCACCGGTGGTGTGGGATGTGGATGCGGAAATCGAGCGGGCGTTACGTTCCGACCCTACTCCTCCACTGTGTCCAGAGGGTCGGAGGTACGTGCCGCTCGAGGTTCGCGACCGGTTGATATACTGGGCTCACACGTCACCCTCCTCTGGTCATCCGGGTATTGGTCGGACAGTGCACTGCCTTAGTGAGAAGTACTGGTGGCCAACCTTAGCCAAGGACGTGAGGGTTTATGTTTCCTCCTGCTCGGTGTGCGCCCAGTGTAAGGCACCTAGACACCTGCCCAGGGGGAAGTTACAACCCCTACCCGTTCCACAACGGCCGTGGGTCTCACCTATCGGTGGATTTTGTCACGGACCTTCCCCCTCCCAGGGGAACACTACGATCTTGGTCGTTGTGGATCGGTTTTCTAAATCCTGCCGTCTCATTCCCCTGCCAGGTCTCCCTACTGCCCTACAAACTGCTGAGGCCCTGTTTACACACGTCTTCCGGCACTATGGGGTGCCTGAGGATATAGTGTCTGATCGGGATCCCCAGTTCACCTCTAGAGTCTGGAGGGCATTTATGGAACGTCTGGGGGTCTCGATTAGCCTTACCTCAGGTTTTCACCCCGAAAGTAATGGGCAGGTGGAGAGAGTTAACCAGGATGTGGGTAGGTTTCTGAGGTCATATTGCCAGGACCAGCAAGAGGAGTGGTCGGGATATATTCCCTGGGCAGAGATAGCCCAAAACTCCCTCTGCCATTCGTCCACTAACCTGACGCCTTTCCAGTGTGTGTTAGGTTATCAGCCGGTTCTGGCACCTTGGCATCAGAGCCAGACCGAAGCCCCTGCGGTGGACGAGTGGTTTCAGCACTCGGAGGAAACCTGGAACTCTGCGCATGTCCATCTGCAGCGTGCCATCAGGCGGCAAAAGACGAGCGCCGATCGTATGCACCAGGAGACCGGGTCTGGCTCTCGACCCGAAACCTGCCCCTTCGCCTGCCCTGCCGGAAGCTGGGTCGGCGGTTTGTGGGGCCCTTTAAAGTCCTGAGGAGATTGAACGAGGTATGTTATAGGTTACAACTGCCCAGGTATTATCGCATTAACCCCTCGTTCCATGTGTCTCTCCTCAGGCCGGTGGTGGCTGATCCACTCCAGGAGAATGAGGTATGAGAGGCTCCTCCGCCCCCGTTGGACATCGAGGGGGCTCCGGCGTAAGCAGTCCGTTCCATCTTGGATTCGAGGCGTTGGACGGGGGGCCTGCAGTATCTCGTGGAGTGGGAGGGGTACGGTCCGGAGGAACGGTGCTGGGTCCCCAGGAGGGACATTCTATATCCCTCCATGTTGAGGGACTTCCACCGGAGTCATCCGACTCGCCCTGCTCCGCGTCCTCCTGGCCGTCCCCGAGGCCGGGGTCGGCGCATGGCTGGAGCCGCGCGTCAAGGGGTGGGGGTACTGTCACGGAATCAGCCGAGGCTGCTCCTCCTCCTTGCTCGGGCAGGCTTCGGCGTTCGTCGTCCCCGGAGTACTAGCTGCCACCGATCTATGTTTCGGTGTTTGACTTGTTTTGTCCTGATTGTGTACACCTGTTCCCCATTATGTTGTATTGTATTCCCTATTTAACCCTCTGTCGTGCATTGTGTGTTGTGTGTTATTGTTTTTCGTCATTCGGCAGTGTTCGTGTGCGGGTTGATTATTTCCTCCTATGTTGGAGATTGTTTTTCTTCTCTGGTTACTTTCGAGTAAAGTACGTTTTCCAGAAAGCTCTGTGTCCTGCGTTTGACTTCGCCTACCGCATTTCACTGTCGCCCTCTGACAGCAATAAAGCAATAGAGCTGTCTAGAGCGCTGTCTAGAACCTTATGAGTGTAAAACACCAGGTGAAAGCAGACAATGTTCATGTTCAGTTGCCCCTGTCTTCAAACTGTAGAGGGCAACAACACTGATACATTTGATAATGTATTAGACGTACAGCTTAGTTTGACTATCATGCTATATGCGATTATTATCATGACACAGCTCTATATTATCATGACACAACTCTATATTATCATGACACAACTCTGGTGGTATTTTATGATAATATGTGTACACATCAACCAAGTAGAATTTGAAAAAAAATATTGTTGAATATTTCTCTCTAATTAATTCAGCTACGATTTGTTTTTTGGGACCCAATTACTTCCTTGACCACAATTCCCAGAGCTGGGAGCCTCTTAGGGCTGAATGGATACAGCAAATGAGAATGCATTAGCTGGGAACACTCATCCACAACCAACATATTCCAAGGTTTTTGTTTTGGTATGAAAAATAAATTACTCTTATACACTGAGTGTACAAAACATTAGGAACACCTGTTCTTTCCATGACAGATTGACCAGGTGAATCTATGATCCCTTATTGATGTCACTTGTTAAATCCACTTCAATCTGTGTAGATGAAGGGGAGGAGACAGGTTAAAGGAGGATTTTTAAGCCTTGAGACATGGATTGTGTATGTGTCCCATTCAGAGGGTGAATGGGCAAGACAAAATATTTAAAGCTGAGTTATAGATCTGTCTTACTTATTGAAAGCAAGTCTATGAAGCAACCAGGAAATGGTGGAGCGATTTCTGCATAGTGCATCTTTAAGTGCCTTTAGGTGCCAGGTGCACCGGTTTGAGTGTGTCAAGAACGGCAACGCTGCTGGGTTTTTCATGCTCAACAGTTTCCCTTGTGTATCAAGAATGGTCCACCACCCAAAGGACATCCAGCCAACTTGACACAACTGTTGGAAGCATTGGACTCAACATGGCCCAGCAGCCCTGTGGAACGCATTCTACACCTGACGAATTGAGGCTGTTCTGAGGACAAAAGGGGGTGCAAATCAATATTAGGAAGGTGTTCCTAATATTCTGTACACTCAGTGTAGATATTAATGAATTATTAGTTCTCATAGATTGCAAAACAAGGATTTTCTAGGATTTTCTCTTTGGAGCTATATTGAATAAAGATGAGACCTACAACCTTTTCTTGTGTACAGTATTTTATTGTCACTGCATAAGGCACAGGAATAATCTCTTTCAGTCCTAAACTATCTGTTTAATAATGAATGCATAGAATCCAGTTAGTGGGATATACCTTGTTTAACATATTTTACCTGTTTAGCTCTCTCTCCCTACAGTGGCGTTCTGGTCTCTAATGTGTTGCTGTTAGAGAAAAACATATGTATAATTCTTGAACCATGCAGGCAATTACCAAATTGTCCAATTATTCAGAAAAAGAAAGTGCAGATCCTGCATAGTGTCAGCTTCAAATGTGCCAAATTGGCTGTTACTGGATGATCTACAGCAGGGATGGGCAACTGGCGGCCCCCCTTTTTTAGGCCCTGGCGGCCCCCCTTTCGTATGTGTTCTTTGGGTGTCCCCATAGGATAATCCTTTTGGGTTCCAGGTAGAACCCTTTTGGGTTCCATGTAGAAACCTCTCTGGGAAGGGTTTTACATGGAACCCAAAAGGGTTCTACCTGGAACCAAAAAGTGTTCTTCAAAGGGTTCTCCTATGGGGACAGCCGAAGAACCCTTTTAGGTTCTAGATAGCACCTTTTTTTTAAGAGTGTAGGGCAGGGTTCTTCAATTCCGGTCCTGGAGGGCCGAAACACTTCTGTTTTTTATTTCTACCTGGTAGTTAATTGCACTCACCTGGTGTCCCAGGTCTGAATTAGCCCCTGATTAGAAGGAGAGGATGAAAAACAGAGGTGTTTCGGCCCTCCAGGACCGGAATTGAAGAACCCTGGTGTAGGGGGTGTCACAACTTACTATTGAGATTTAGAATAATAGAATACACAAGGTGCAATTTCGAAATGTGGTTTTGCATCAGCAGCTTTTCTCTTATGTCAGTCACCGACAGTCACTCAATTAGTCCATGTCAGCAACCATTTTTTTTAGATTGGTAAATTAGTCTACCAGCTAGTTATCTAAACTTGTAGTAATCATGATCGATTACAATGGGGGCCCCCATTGATTTTGTTAGTCACTCAGATATCATATTAAAAACTGCAAACATTCCTCTCTACCCTATGGCAAAATAGAATTGCAGGAAATTAGATGCCCATTAGCTGCCCATGGCAAAATTAGTAGAATTGCATTAACAAAAATGTGCTAATGGCCCCCAAAAGGCTAGGGCCGGCTGTGACTGCATGTATGGATATGGATATGGGTACGCAGACCCACGAGCCACTGCAGCCCCTCATGATGAGTTCAGTTTTTTTTTTTTTGTGGCCCCATCAAAGCTCCCCATACCTGATCTACAGTATCCATTTACTTTGGTACTTGGCATGCTTTTGTTACTCAGGGGTGATGTAGTATAATTAGAGTAATTGGCCAGGTGCTATCCTCACTAGTCAAGTTCAGCTGCAGAAGCCAATAGGAACTTTCAGAGGTACAGAGAGGCGATATAGAAGTGATTATGTGAGAGAGTTGTGGTGATTGGACGAAGATTATGTATGATCTAACAAATAAGATTATCTTGATCCAAGACAACAGCAAAACCCAGATTTCTACAAAGTGCAATTAATCTCCTCCTGCTCAATATGCATAAAATACACATAAAGATGTGCTATACCGAAAAATTGTGAAGAACCAGTTTTTTGTTTGTTAGATTACTGTGAAAATGACTATTTTCAAAGCCATCCAAGTGAGTTTTGGGTTTGATGAGATGGCAAATGTTCTAAAACCTGGATTATACCCTGATTTAAAAGATTTTGAGAAAATAAAAAAAAATTGTGCAGATTCATTAACATGAGAGAACAGATCCCACACACAACACAATCCCAAAAAGCCACGAGACAAAGACTCACTCAGTTCATTTCATACTTTTCAGATGAGTGAAATTCTGGGTGATTCTCGCGAGGACGAATGATGGATGGATGAATCCTATGTGGGTTCATTTATACCAGAACTCATGGGGCATGTGTTTTGAAGTAGTGTTTAACCTACTGTACTTCTTCCAGGTGTTGGAAATAGTAATGCTATGATAATGACCCTATTTGATACACTGAAGATTTTGCAGGTTGTCCTACTTACAAAGCATGTAGAGGTCTGTAATTTTTATCATAGGTACACGTCAACTGTGAGAGACGGAATCTAAAACAAAAATCCAGAAAATCACATTGTATGATTTTTAAGTAATTAATTTGCATTTTATTGCATGACATAAGTATTTGATACATCAGAAAAGCAGAACTTAATATTTGGTACAGAAACCTTTGTTTGCAATTACAGAGATCATATGTTTCCTGTAGGTCTTGACCAGGTTTGCACACACTGCAGCAGGGATTTTGGCCCACTCCTCCATACAGACCTTCTTCAGATCCTTCAGGTTTCGGGGCTGTCGCTGGGCAATACGGACTTTCAGCTCCCTCCAAAGATTTTCTATTGGGTTCAGGTCTGGAGACTGGCTAGGCCACTCCAGGACCTTGAGATGCTTCTTACGGAGCCACTCCTTAGTTGCCCTGGCTGTGTGTTTCGGGTCGTTGTCATGCTGGAAGACCCAGCCACGACCCATCTTCAATGCTCTTACTGAGGGAAGGAGGTTGTTGGCCAAGATCTCGCGATACATGGCCCCATCCATCCTCCCCTCAATACGGTGCAGTCGTCCTGTCCCCTTTGCAGAAAAACATTCCCAAAGAATGATGTTTCCACCTCCATGCTTCACGGTTGGGATGGTGTTCTTGGGGTTGTACTCATCCTTCTTCTTCCTCCAAACACGGCGAGTGGAGTTTAGACCAAAAAGCTCTATTTTTGTCTCATTAGACCACATTACCTTCTCCCATTCCTCCTCTGGATCATCCAGATGGTCATTGGCAAACTTCAGACGGGCCTAGACATGCGCTGGCTTGAGCAGGGGGACCTTGCGTGCACTGCAGGATTTTAATCCATGACGGCGTAGTGTGTTACTAATGGTTTTCTTTGACTGTGGTCCCAGCTCTCTTCAGGTCATTGACAAGGTCCTGCCGTGTAGTTCTGGGCTGATCCCTCACCTTCCTCATGATCATTGATGCCCCACGAGGTGAGATCTTGCATGGAGCCCCAGACCGAGGGTGATTGACCGTCATCTTGAACTTCTTCCATTTTCTAATAATTGCGCCAACAGTTGTTGCCTTCTCACCAAGCTGCTTGCCTATTGTCCTGTAGCCCATCCCAGCCTTGTGCAGGTCTACAATTTTATCCCTGATGTCCTTACACAGCTCTCTGGTCTTGGCCATTGTGGAGAGGTTGGAGTCTGTTTGATTGAGTGTGAGGACAGGTGTCTTTTATACAGGTAACGAGTTCAAACAGGTGCAGTTAATACAGGTAATGAGTGGAGACCAGGAGGGCTTCTTAAAGAAAAACTAACAGTTCTGTGAGAGCCGGAATTCTTACTGGTTGGTAGGTGATCAAATACTTATGTCATGCAATAAAATGCAAATTAATTACTTAAAAATCATACAATGTGATTTTCTGGATTTTTGTTTTAGATTCTGTCTCTCACAGTTGTAGTGTACCTATGATAAAAATTACAGACCTCTACATGCTTTGTAAGTAGGAAAACCTGCAAAATCGGCAGTGTATCAAATACTTGTTCTCCCCACTGTACTTTTAATAACCATAGGAGGTATTGACAATAGATAAAGAGTTGTTTCTCAAGCCTTACTGTTCGGGATTTCCCACTGCTGCATTCATGATATGTCATTCAACTTTCCAGCTGCAATTGAGCATGATGTATCCCCTAATTACAAGTAGAAACACACTTTGAGTTTTGCTTTCATCGCTTATTTACTTTTTTGGACTGCACTAGCTGTTACTTTACTTACTGGTTTCCACACAGCAGGTTTCTAAGCCATTATATCCAATTGATTATCAGCGAATGTTTGTGCATGATAAGCATTGCAATCAAGCCAAATCCTTACCTAAGGCTAACTGTAATAATGAATGGATGACAACAGACTTGGCTGTATTAAGGCTCAGGTTGCTCTGGCTACAACAACACCTGCCGGCCAGCCATAAGCCTAATCCTTTCTGACAACCATGGTACGAGTGATTGATGTTCACGATGCATATGATAGTGTGTGTATGTTTGCAGCTCAATGCCAAGCTGCACCTTCCATATACTTGTTTTTAGAACTCATTTAAGCCACACCTGGACATCTCACTCTTGGATGTTCAAAGTTGTTTTATCTCCTATAAAACGTGAAATGTCAAGGTTAAACTATAGGTAAAAGAAAATACAGAATGTCCTGGCAAATGAATGTTGCTCAAGTGTTATGATCAGTTTCACGATTGTTTCACTGAAAACTGAACATATCAGTTTGGATTCCAGGCTACCTGTTTCTATTGCCTGTTGAAAATGAGTGAAGGACAACAACCAATCAGCCCTTGGTACTGTTGTGAAATAACCTGTTGTCTTTAACATACAGTGCATTTGGAAAGTATTCAGACCCCTTGACTTTTTCCACATTTTGTTACAGCCTTATTCTAAAATTGATGAAATTGTTTTTTCCCCCTCATCAATCTACACAAAATAAGCCCATAATGACAAAGCAAAAACAGGTTTTTAGATTTTTTTTAGAATTTATAAAAAAACAACTGATATTACATTTACATAAATATTCAGACCCTTTACTCAGTTCTTTGTTGAAGCACCTTTGGCAGCGATTACAGCCTCAAGTCTTCTTGGGTATGACGCTACAAGCTTGGCACACCTGTATTTGGGGAGTTTGTCCCATTCCTCTCTGCAGATCCTCTCAAGCTCTGTCAGGTTGGATGGGGAGCGTCGCTGCACAGATATTTTCAGGTCTCTCCAGAGATGTTCAATTGGGTTCAAGTCTGGGCTCTGGCTGGGCCACTCAAGGACATTCAGAGACTTGTCCCGAAGCCACTCCTGCGTTGTCTTGGCTGTGTGCTTAGGGTCGTTGTCCCGTTGGAAGGTGAAGTGCCAGGTTTCCTCCAGACGTGACACCTGGCATTCAGGCCAAAGAGTTCAATCAAGCCATATCTCAGACTGGCCAATAAAAATAAAAGATTAACATGGGCAGTCTGAGATATGGCTTTTTCTTTGCAACTCTGCCTAGAAGGTCAGCATAACGGAGTCGCCTCTTCACTGTTGAGGTTGAGACTGGTGTTTTGCGGGTACTATTTAATGAAGCTGCCAGTTGAGGACCTGTGAGGCATATGTTTCTCAAACTAAAAACTCTAATGTATTTGTCCTCTTGCTCAGTTGTGCACCGGGGCCTCCGACTCCTCTTTCTATTCTGGTTAGAGCCAGTTTGACTGTTCTGTGAAGGGAGTAGTACACAGCGTTGTATGAGATTTTCAGTTTCTTGGCAATTTCTCGCATGGAATAGCCTTCATTTCTCAGAACAAGAATAGACTGACGAGTTTCAGAAGAAAGTTCTTTGTTTCTGGCCATTTTGAGCCTGTAATCGAGCCCACAATTTCTGATGCTCCAGATACTCAACTAGTCTCAAGAAGGCCAGTTTTATTGCTTATTTATTCAGCACAACAGTTTCAGCTGTGCTAACATAATTGCAAAAGGGTTTTCTAATGATCAATTAACCTTTTAAAATGATAAACTTGGATTAGCAAACACAACGTGCCATTGGAACACAGGACTCTGTATGCATATGCAGATATTCCATAGAAAATCAGCCGTTTCCAGCTACAATAGCCATTTACAACATTAACAATGTCTACACTGTATTTCTGATCCATTTTATGTTCTTTTAATGGACAACAAAATTGCTTTTCTTTCGAAAATAAGGACATTTCTAAGTGACCGCAAACTTTTGAACGGTAGTGTATCTAAATAAGATATTTCTGGTTTTTATTTTTAAGAAATGCGCAAACATTTCTAGAAACTTGTTTTCGGTTTGTCATTATGGGGTATTTTGTGTAAATTGCTGAGTATTTGTATTTATTTAATCAATTTTACAATAAGGCTGTAACGTAACAAAATGTGGAAAAAGTCAAGGGGTCTGAATACTTTCCGAAGGCACTGTAAGCCCATGCAGCCTGTTCTCCTGTATTGTTTGATCATGTCTATAATCTCAGTCTGCATTTTATGCAATGACCTACATGGCATGTAAGTAGCAGAACACTGAACACTGCACTCTTTATCCAGTCTTGTGCAACACACATTCATTTCTTTCTAGCATGAAAGAATTTTAAACCTCTCAACGTTCCCGTACTATTACATCTTTCATTATTATTTTAAGCAAAGAGTTTAGAGGTCTTAGAAGTCAGCTGGCAGTAATTCCTCTGAGGTAAAGGAATTCCATTTTTCCCTGGATAGAAAGAAACCTAAAATAAACTCTGTTTTGTATTTTGTTGTGTAGGCTTGTTATTTCTCAGTGGACAAGAGAACAATCCATACTTTAATGTGGATATTGTTTATTTTTTTTGCAACATATCCAATACTTTGTTTCATAAATATTCATTTGAGATTTAATTTTCTCAGTAATATTGGCAAACTTCTTTATAAATTATGTTTCTTCAAACTGGTGGGATGGTATAATTGCCTTACTGTTCTCAATGCCTTCAGGTAACATATGCTGTATGCTGCATACATTAAGACAACTGAAAAGTAGTATGCTAAGGAGATAAAAAAAACCTTACTTCTGATCAAATTGTAAAATGACCTTATAACATGTACAGTATGTTGTCAAACTGTTTGGACAAGAGACAGGCTGTCATCTGTAAGCTTGACTTTTGATTGGAACCACGTGATTGAAAAGGGCCTGTCTTGAGTAATTGAAATGAAATAGCCGTGGTAGTCCTGTCATGGGTGGCTGTGGCTGAATGATGCTAGATTAATTTTGGATTGTTAGATGTACTTCTCCATACGCATCACTTGTATGTTGGCTAGTTTGGAGAACCAGTGGTTAACGTGCGTGTTACTGTGGCAGGAGGTTTGAATGAAGCCTAGTTTGCTGTAGAGGGCATTCGCTGCTGTCTGCGGTGAGCTGGTTTCCAGGACAACATGAGAGAAGCCACGATCCTTGCAGAACTCCATGACCTTATGAGCCAGTTGGGAGCCAAGGCCTTTTTTGCGGTAGGCGAACGACACAATCAAGTGGGGCACCTCGCCGTAGCTTCCATCTCTCTCATCTTGGCCTATCTCATCGACCCCTCCCAAAGGCCCTCCATTCCAGCCGTCTCCATTTTCGTCCCCTCCCCTCCTCCCCACCACCGCCACCAGCCCAGCCACCTTGGACTTGCCGTTGACCTCAGCCTTCGCCACCCAGAAGCCGTTGTCTGGGTTGTCCAGGAAGCTGGCCTCTATGTCGGCCATGTCTGTGGCCATCCTTCTTAGCCTGTAGCCCTCGTATATTTCATAGCAGCAGTAGTAGATGAGACCAGCCCACACTCCTCCGAAGAGTAAGGCCATGAAATAGGAGCTTCCACCTAGCACGTAGCCTGCCATAGAAATGCTTAGGGTCACACCGATTTGATCTGGGTGGCTTATGGTCTTGAAGAAAGCTGGATAGACATGTTCCAAAATCCCATTGCGAAACAATGAGATGACGGCATCTTTATCCTCGGCCTGGTACTCCCGGATCGAACACTGCACTGTGAGAAAGAGAAGGGGGAAGGAACGGGGGTGTTTCAGCTCAATGCGACTTATCTGCCTCTTTTTGCAATTATACAATCCTGCTGGATTTGCTTCACAATGGGCTCACATAACAGTTTGTAAAATAAGTCCCTTTCAACATCATTTATAGACTAAAAACCAGGTAATTATAGAATACACAAAGTGGCATATGAAATGTATCTTGCCAACTAAAATGAGACTAATAAATCAAACTTTATGTATTTAAGTGATAACATTGAGATACTGTCATCTTTGACAAGAAAGGTCCTAACTAGTAATCAGGACAACGCAAGTAAGTTATGATGAATACAGTTAGGATATAAATCACAGACAACCGGAACATTTATATGTAAATGAACACAAACTGTGTCTAACAGCCTCAGTACATGTCAGTTTTACTATTGCCCCATCAACCATACACTCCTTGTCTAACCAGAAGTTAAAGTCAACTAGCACTAGTAGTGCACACACAGAAAAACAGAATATGACTTACAGTTATTTTTCTGCTCCATTTTGTGTTCTCTGTTCCAATGTTTCTTTTCCTCCTTGTTACTTTCACACTGCTACTCACTTTGGTACAATTCCCCCTCCTCACCTTCTCTTTCTGTGAACTTTAGCCACAGTTTGTGGTAAGTACCAATTCACAAAGCTGCTGCTAATTAGTCTGAGCATGCTCTGTCGCTATTTCACACATACACACATGCACGCACGCGGCAAAATCCTGTGTACCTCAATGACCTTGTAAGTTGCATATCTCTGTATGTATGACTTCTGAATTGTTTTTATTAATACAAAATTATATCCATGAAATGCAATAATTTGACATTTGCTGAATGTGAAAGTAAAATGATTAGGCAGAATTTCTCATTGAAATAAATCACCATCTAAACTATTGCAAGTTTGTACAAATTATTAAATGTAGCCTTCTGCTTCATTTAAGGACCCATTTAATTTCTCCCTTATTACATTTACATTTAAGTCATTTAGCAGACGCTCTTATCCAGAGCGACTTACAGTTAGTGAGTGCATACATCATTTTTTATACTGGCCCCCCATGGGAATCGAACCCACATCCCTGGCGTTGCAAACGCCATGCTCTACCAACTGAGCTACATCCCTGCCGGTCATTCCCTCCCCTACCCTGGACGACGCTGAGCCAATTGTGCGCCGCCCCATGGGTCTCCCGGTCGCGGCCGGCTACGACAGAGCCTGGATGCGAACCAGGATCTCTAGTGGCACAGCTAGCACTGCGATGCAGTGCCTTAGACCACTGCGCCACTCGGGAGATTAGACCACTGCGCTGTTGTTAATAAAATGATTCATGGAAGGAATTTCTTGGTGTGACAAGCAAAGGCAGTACAGTACCTATAGACTATTATTCACTGTAGACAAGGATACCAACAAATCTGCATTAAGCTACATAGGCTACATGAGGATACAACAGTGAATGTTTGAATGAACAGTATCCCATATAGCCTATGTCTACACCAAACAACCCATTTACATTTGACATTAAAGTGGTTTGAAGGCCCCTGTATTGTTGTGATCTGTCACGCCCTGGCTCTGGGGACTCTAGTATGTTGAGCCAGGGTGTGAGTTTTCATTTGTTTTTCGTTCTAGTTTTGTAGTTCTATGTTGGCCAGTGTGGTTCTCAATCAGAGGCAACGTGTATCAGCTGTTGCTTGTTGTCTCTGATTGGGAACCATACTTAAGCAGCCAGTTTTCCCACAGTGTTTGTGGGATCTTGTTCCTGTGTAGGTTTGTGTTTTGCACCTTTGGACGTCACGTATCGTTTGTTGTTTTGTTCGTATAACCATTATTTAATAAATATGTTCACCTTCCACGCTGCGCCTTGGTCCTCTGTATCCGACAATCGTGACATGATCACAGTCCCCTGTATGTCCTATACTGTGTTATTATAGGCCTATCTGAAATATGTGGAGAGAGTGTGATGAATAATGTTGTGTCCCTTGACGTTTGAGCTCCTATGGCCTCATGCAGTGACAGTGTCTTCTGCAATAACCCAATGGCCCTCTGACGAGATTACATTTCCTCTGCTGGTGGAGGGCCCTTACACCTGTTTAAATCAATAGCACCGCCTCATGAATTGCAGAGCGATGGAAGGTCAAGGAACTCTGGAACTTTCTCAAACCTTTTTAGAGTGCTCTTGTGAATTCTGAAATCCAGATCAGTGAACCTTCTGAACCTTCAGCTTTTAATCAAATGTAGGGACTGAATCAAATGTTCCTCTGTTTATATAAGAGGATGGATGGTATGGTGTGGTAATATCACACTGGAGCGAATACTGTTTCATTCCACTTGTTCATGTAATCATTACATTACCTGAATATAATGTTTGGCAGAAGAAAGTAGCTGAACAGACAGACCACATCTTGCAAACCTACTGTACAGATCATTCATGACCAACTTACAGGTCTGTGACTTTTGTCATTGAGAAATATAACAAATCACAATTTATTCTTAAGGTCTAATGCAGCTATTTTTAAAATCTCAAAATCAAATCATTTCTGGGTAACAATTAAGTACCATACTGTGATTGTTTTAAATTAAACGGTCAAAAATAAACAAAAATAGCTTCTTAGCAAAGAGCAATTTATCAAGCAAGAATTTAGCTAGAACTGCCTGGGAGTGGCTTCAGTGGGAGGGGAAGTGAAAGTAAATGGACAACTGTCAGAAAAATAAATCTAGAAAGAAGCACGAGACAAGGCTGCTCATGATCCATGCTCCTCTTTGCCCTCTACCTCGAACCAATTGCCCAATCCATAAGACAGAGTACAGATATTACAGGGGTGAACATCAGAGGAACAGAACACAAACTATCACTGTATGCAGACAACGTCTTAATCTACATACGCAACCCCTCATCTTCCCTACCAAAGTTAATGACACTTGTAGAAATGCTGGATATAAAATAAATATCAACAAGACTCAGATTTTTGCATATAACTATACCCCTACAGAAGAGATAAAGGCACAATATAACCTGCAATGGAACACACAATCAATAAAATACCTTGGGATCAACTTGCCGAAAGACCTTTCAAAACTATACAATATCAACTACACACCACTAAATAAAAAATTCATATCTAGATGGAACATGCAACCCCTAGATTTGACACCCAGAATGAACACAATAAAAATGAATATCCTACCAAGGCTTTAATTCCTTTTTCAATCTCGGTAACACTTTATTTGGATAGTCTGTAGAGCATCTACAGATGGACTGTCAGCAACATTTCAGCTAACTATCTACTAACCCTAGCTCTAACCCTAACCTTAACCCTTACCCTAACCCTAACCCTAAACTTAACCTAACCCTAGCTCTAATCCTAACCTTAACCCTTACCCTAACCCTTATTCTAAACCTAACCCTAACCTTAGCAAGCAGGTACTTATCAACAGATACAGTGAGCACTAAAAGTATTGCGACAGTGACTATTTTTGTTGTTGTTTTGGCTCTGTACTCTAGGACTTTGGAATTGAAATCATACAATGACTATGAGGTTAAAGTGCAGACTATCAGCTTTAATTTGAGGGTATTATCATCCATATCGGGTGAATCGTTTAGAAATTACAGCACTTTTTGTACATAGTCTCTCCATTTTAGGGGACCAAAAATATTGGGACAAATTCATTTATGTGTATTAAAGTAGTCAAAAGTTTAGTATTTTGTCCCGTATTCCTAGCACGCAATGACTACATCAAGCTTGTGACTCTACACACTTGTTGGATGCATTTGCTGTTTGTTTTGGTTGTGTTTCAGATTATTTTGTGACCAAATTAATGGTAAATAATGTATTGTGTCATTTTGGAGTCACTTTGATTGTAAATAAGAATAGAATATGTTTCTAAACACTTCTACATTAATGTGGATGCTACCATAATTATGAATAATCCTGAATGAATCGAGAATAATAATGAGTGAGAAAGTTACAGATGCATAAATATCATACCCCCCCCAAAAATGCTAACCTCCCCTATTATTTTAATGGTGAGAGGTTAGCAGGTCTTGGGGGTATGATATTTGTGTGTCTAACTTTCTAGTTCATAAAGATTACTCCATATCACTCATAGAAGTAGGATAACAAACACAATCAATATATGGAACAAGACCAAAAAGCAGAACAACCTGGACAATTAAACAGCTACCCTATGATGGCCAGCATTTGACACCAACTTCAAAGAATTATGATAGAAAAACACGGTACGCTTTTTTATAACCCCAAAACTTCAGAAGAAAAATTTCACTAAAAATACATGCTGGAGAAACTGCAGACAAACAGAAGCCAACCATTCACAAATCTTTTGGACATGCCCTACAATAGAACCTTTCTGGACAGACATACAGTGGGGGAAAAAAGTATTTAGTCAGCCACCAATTGTGCAAGTTCTCCCACTTAAAAAGATGAGAGAGGCCTGTAATTTTCATCATAGGTACACGTCAACTATGACAGACAAAATTAGATTTTTTTTCTCCAGAAAATCACATTGTAGGATTTTTCATGAATTTATTTGCAAATTATGGTGGAAAATAAGTATTTGGTCAATAACAAAAGTTTCTCAATACTTTGTTATATACCCTTTGTTGGCAATGACACAGGTCAAACGTTTTCTGTAAGTCTTCACAAGGTTTTCACACACTGTTGCTGGTATTTTGGCCCATTCCTCCATGCAGATCTCCTCTAGAGCAGTGATGTTTTGGGGCTGTCGCTGGGCAACACGGACTTTCAACTCCCTCCAAAGATTTTCTATGGGGTTGAGATCTGGAGACTGGCTAGGCCACTCCAGGACCTTGAAATGCTTCTTACGAAGCCACTCCTTTGTTGCCCGAGCGGTGTGTTTGGGATCATTGTCATGCTGAAAGACCCAGCCACGTTTCATCTTCAATGCCCTTGCTGATGGAAGGAGGTTTTCACTCAAAATCTCACGATACATGGCCCCATTCATTCTTTCCTTTACACGGATCAGTCGTCCTGGTCCCTTTGCAGAAAAACAGCCCCAAAGCATGATGTTTCCACCCCCATGCTTCACAGTAGGTATGATGTTCTTTGGATGCAACTCAGCATTCTTTGTCCTCCAAACACGACGAGTTGAGTTTTTACCAAAAAGTTCTATTTTGGTTTCATCTGACCCATATGACATTCTCCCAATCCTCCTCTGGATCATCCAAATGCACTCTAGCAAACTTCAGACGGGCCTGGACATGTACTGGCTTAAGCAGGGGGACACGTCTGGCACTGCAGGATTTGAGTCCCTGGCGGCGTAGTGTGTTACTGATGGTAGGCTTTGTTACTTTGGTCCCAGCTCTCTGCAGGTCATTCAGTAGGTCCCCCCGTGTGGTTCTGGGATTTTTGCTCACCGTTCTTATGATCATTTTGACCCCACGGGGTGAGATCTTGCGTGGAGCCCCAGATCGAGGGAGATTATCAGTGGTCTTGTATGTCTTCCATTTCCTAATAATTGCTCCCACAGTTGATTTCTTCAAACCAAGCTGCTTACCTATTGCAGATTCAGTCTTCCCAGCCTGGTGCAGGTCTACAATTTTGTTTCTGGTGTCCTTTGACAGCTCTTTGGTCTTGGCCATAGTGGAGTTTGGAGTGTGACTGTTTGAGGTTGTGGACAGGTGTCTTTTATACTGATAACAAGTTCAAACAGGTGCCATTAATACAGGTAACGAGTGGAGGACAGAGGAGCCTCTTAAAGAAGAAGTTACAGGTCTGTGAGAGCCAGAAATCTTGCTTGTTTGTAGGTGACCAAATACTTATTTTCCACCATAATTTGCAAATAAATTCATTAAAAATCCTACAATGTGATTTTCTCAATTTGTCTGTCATAGTTGACGTGTACCTATGATGAAAATTACAGGCCTCTCTCATCTTTTTAAGTGGGAGAACTTGCACAATTGGTGGTTGACTAAATACTTTTTTTCCCCACTGTACTCTCAGAACTCAAAGACATTTTTAAAGTGGACATCCCAAATAATATAAAAACATATCTTGGAATTACTCCAAAAACACTCAACAATACGGACAAACTGCTATACAACAACATAATTGCCGCAAGTAAGAAAACAATAACAAGACACTGGCTATCATCTCAAAACCAACCATCCTGGACTGGACCAATGACATCCATGACATTGAAAAAATTACAGCTACAATTCGGTTGAAACTGGACCTCTTTGTAAATACTTGGACAAAATGGACATCATATTTAAACCAACAAACAACAGAACCCACCTATGCAACAAACCACAGACCACAGAAGACCAGACATCAGACCACAGAACAACGAAAGACATAAAGGAAGCACATGGGAAGAAGGATAATGCACCAGGGTGAAAACAAATTATATTTTCAAATACAAGTAAACGTTGTATTAATCAAGTTTTTTACTGCATTTGCCCTATAACAAATATAGATTTTCCATCCATTTGCATTTTGGGGCTTTTTTTCTTAAGTGTATAGGTAATACATTCTTTGAAACCTTACAAATATTAAAGTTTAATACCACTTTTCCAAGGCAACCTTGTGAGCAAAATTTCAAATGACAATAAATAATTCAGTATACTGTCTTTAATAACTGCATTATACATTCCCTGCCAGGCCAGTCATGCATCACTCCCCATTGCGCAGAAGCATAATGAGAAATACATTCCTTTCTGAAATGTTGTACTTCAAGATGATATCGTTCAAGTCAAATTACATTAAATTGAAATATTGAACATTTCATATTTCACCTGGCTCCTTACATTGCATAAATATCGTTCAGCAGTGCTGATTGCTGTCACAAGGAAGGGGACTGGAAATCTATTCATGATTTTCATCATTTTGCAAAGCTAAGTGTGTTTACCTGTACATACTGGACAATCATCGTGGAGTTTTCTGCAGTGCTCAACTATCAACAGCAGTGCCATGGGTGCATACCTGGACACTCAATTTGATAACACAGCATGGCACTGTGGCTTTAATATGCCCTGCAATTAAACACGAGTTTTTCTATGGAAGTCAATGAGAGACTGTCGAATTTGGTCATCAAAAAATGTAAAGGCTTATTTGTTACGTGAGGTTTATTTGATCGAATACAAGTTTTGTAATGCTTAGGTTGTTACATGTTTACTGATATAAGTAGGACAAGTGACATCCTGTCAACTTTGAGAAAAAACACTTTATATCGGAATTGTCTCAAGACGGCTATGCATATTAATGACATGAGGCTAGTAGCATAGCATCTCTCTCCATTGAATACAGGCAGTTGATGTCAACATTCAATATTTAAAAAAGTTCCGCTCTGTGGACAACGAATTCCATTGTTAGGGTGGAGACATAGGCATCTCGTCATTTATATACAAATCTCTAAACAGACTCAACGTTTTCTCACCATATACCCTGAAAACAATAATGAGTCGTTAGGACGTCCTGGGACGTTATGAAATGGTCACCTAAAGTCGTCAGGATGTTGTGTCATGGTTCCCTGGAGGTTTTGTCTAGTTCCCAGTTGGTCCCGAGGACGTCCCCGAGGATGTTTTTAGGACGTTCTTGGGATGTTGTGTCATGGTCCCCTGGAGGTTTTGTCTAGCTGCCAGTTTGTCCCAACAACGTTTTTAGGAAGTTCTAGGGACGTTGTTTAGTTTAGTTTATTAGGATCCCCATTAGCTACTGCACATGGAGCAGCTACTCTTCCTGGGGTCCACATAAAATGTACAAATACATGACAGTACAGAACAGTAATAAACAAGACCAACATAAGATATTACATGAAATTCAAAATAAAAAATATAAATAAAATGGTTATATATAGGAAAGACACCAAGAGACAAGAAAAATACTGTTTACAAACTATTCATATATATACATATTCATATTATTATATACAGTACAGTTAAATTAGA
Source organism: Coregonus clupeaformis (assembly GCF_020615455.1). Classification (NCBI taxonomy): domain Eukaryota; kingdom Metazoa; phylum Chordata; class Actinopteri; order Salmoniformes; family Salmonidae; genus Coregonus; species Coregonus clupeaformis. The sequence goes on along the minus strand of NC_059221.1, from coordinate 16,537,410 downwards.
TCTCGTTTTTCAACCACTTCACAAATCTCTTGTTAACAAACGATAGTTTTGGCAAGTCGGTTAGGACATCTACTTTGTGCATGACACAAGTAAGTTTTCCAACAATTGTTTACAGACAGATTATTTCACTTATAATTCACTGTATCACAATTCCAGTGGGTCAAAAGTTTACATACACTAAGTTGACTGTGCCTTTAAACAGCTTGGAAATTTCCAGAAAATGATGTCATGGCTTTAGAAGCTTCTGATAGGCTAATTGACATAATTTGAGTCAATTGGAGGTGTACCTGGGGATGTATTTCAAGGCCTACCTTCAAACTCAGTGCCTCTTTGCTTGACATCATGGGAAAATAAAAAGAAATCAGCCAAGACCTCAGAAAAAAAATGGTTGACCTCCACAAGTCTGTTTCATCCTTGGGAGCAATTTCCAAATGCCTGAAGGTACCACGTTCATCTGTACAAACAATAGTACGCAAGTATAAACACCATGGGACCACACAGTCATCATACCGCTCAGGAAGGAGACGCGTTCTGTCTCCTAGAGATTAACGTACTTTGGTGCAAAAAGTGCAAATCAATCCCAGAAAAACAGCAAAGGACCTTGTGAAGATGCTGGAGGAAACAGGTACAAAAGTATCTATATCCACAGTAAAACGAGTCCTATATCGACATAACCTGAAAGTCCGGTCAGCAAGGAAGAAGCCACTGCTCCAAAACCGCCATAAAAAAGCCAGACTACGGTTTGCAACTGTACATGGGGACAAAGATTGTACTTTTTGGAGAAATGTCCTCTGGTCTGATGAAACAAAAATAGAACTGTTTGGCCATAATGACCATCGTTATGTTTGGAGGAAAAAGGGGGTTGCTTGCAAGCCGAAGAACACCATCCCAACCGTGAAGCACGGGGGTGGCAGCATCATGCTGTGGGGGTGCTTTGCTGCAGGAGGGACTGGTGCACTTCACAAAATAGATGGTATCATGAGGAAGGAAAATGATGTGGATATATTGAAGCAACATCTCAAGACATCAGTCAGGAAGTTAAAGCTTGGTCGCAAATGGGTCTTCCAAATGGACAATGACCCCAAGCATACTTCCAAAGTTGTGGCAAAATGGCTTAAGGACAACAAAGTCAAGGTATTGGAGTGGCCATGACCTCAATCCTATAGAACATTTGTGGGCAGAACTGAAAAAGCGTGTGCGAGCAAGGAGGCCTACAAACCTGACTCAGTTACACCAGCTGTGTCAGGAGGAATGGGCCAAAATGTACCCAACCTATTGTGTGAAGCTTGTGGAAGGCTACCCGAAACGTTTGACCCAAGTTAAACAATTTAAAGGCAACGCTACCAAATACTAATTGATTGTATGTAAACTCCTCACCCACTGGGAATGTGATAAAATAAATAAAAGCTGAAATAAATCATTCTCTCTACTATTATTCTGACATTTCACATTCTTAAAATAAAGTGGTGATCCTAACTGACCTAAAACAGGGAATTTGTATAGGATTAAATGTCAGGAATTGTGAAAAACTGAGTTTAAATGTATTTGGCTAAGGTGTATGTAACCTTCCGACTTCAGCTGTCTGTCTGTTTGAAGTGTATGCAAATAGATTATACAAGTGGTTAGGCATTTTCAACACACGCAGTTAAGGGCAAGACATGCTGCTTTGTTTTGAGCCAGCTGCAGCTTTGCTAGGTCTTTCTTTGCTGCACCTGACCATATTACCGGACAGTAATCAAGATGGGACAAAATTAAAGCCTAAACAACTTTTACAGTAGCTCTTTGAGTCAAAAACGCTGGGCTTGTTTTTTTTATAACAGATCTACCTTTCCCCATCTTCACAACAACTTTGTCAATATGACTTGACCATGATAACTGACCATCCAATGTTACTCCTAGGAGTTTAGCTTCTTCAACTTGTTCAATGGTCCCACCCTTTATGCACAACTCGAGTTGATGTTTAGGTCTAAGAGAATGCTTTGAACCAAATACAATGTTTTTGGTTTTAGATGTATTTAAGACCAGTTTGTTGTTAATGACCCATTCTTACACTGATTGTAACTCCTTGGTAAGAGTCTCAGTGAGCTCACTGGCTGTAGGTGCTGATGTTTTGAGTGTGCAATCATCAGCAAACATTGTCATTTTAGGTGGCAAATCATTTGTTAAAATAGAGAAGAGTAACGGCCCAAGGCAACTGCTCTGAGGGATACTGCACTGTACATATCTATTGTTAGAAAAGCTTCCATTGAAGAATACTCTCTGAGTTCAATTGGATAATTCTCCAGCTATGTGAGGTGATGTAAAGCCATAACAAGTGAGTTTTTTTCAATAACACATTTTGATCAATAACAGCATAGACTGCACTAAAATCTAACAATACAGCTCCAACTATTATCTTATTATCCATTTATTTTAGCCAATCATCAGTCATCTGAGTCAGTGCAGTACAAGTTGAGTGCCCTTCTCTATACGCATGCTGAAAGTCAGTAGTTAACTTGTCCTTTTAAAAATAGCTTTGTATTTGTTCAAACACAATTCTCTCCATCAGTTTACAAAGAACAGGCAGCAAACTGATTGGGTGGCTGTTAGAGCCAGCAAAGGGTGTTTAACTCTTTTTAGGTAGTGGAATTACTTTAGCATCCTTCCACGCCTGTGGACACACACACTCCTTTAGGCTTTGGTTAAAGACATGGCAAATAGGGGTGGCATTACAGTCTGCTACCATTCTCAATAGTTTCCCATCTAGCTTGTCTATACCTGGTGGCTTATCATTACCTATGACCCCAAGAACACCATCCCCACCGTCAAACATGGAGGTGGAAACATTATGCTTTGGGGGTGTTTTTCTGCTAAGGGGACAGGACAACTTCACCGCATCAAAGGGACGATGGACGGGGCCATGTACCGTAAAATCTTGGGTGAGAACCTCCTTCCCTCAGCCAGGGCATTGAAAATGGGTCGTGGATGGGTATTCCAGCATGACAATGACCCAAAACACACGGCCAAGGCAACAAAGGAGTGGCTCAAGAAGAAGCACATTAAGGTCCTGGAGTGGCCTAGCCAGTCTCCAGACCTTAATCCCATAGAAAATCTGTGGAGGGAGCTGAAGGTTCGAGTTGCCAAACGTCAGCCTCGAAACCTTAATGACTTGGAGAAGATCTGCAAAAAGGAGTGGGACAAAATCCCTCCTGAGATGTGTGCAAAACTGGTGGCCAACTACAAGAAACGTCTGACCTCTGTGATTGCCAACAAGGGTTTTGCCACCAAGTACTAAGTCATGTTTTGCAGAGGGGTCAAATACTTATTTCCCTCATTAAAATGCAAATCAATTTATAAAATTTTTGACATGCGTGTTTCTGGATTTTGTTGTTGTTATTCTGTCTGTCACTGTTCAAATAAACCTACCATTAGAATTATAGACTGATCATGTCTTTGTCGGTGGGCAAACGTACAAAATCAGCAGGGGCTCAAATACTTTTTTCCCTCACTGTACATGTAGGTAGAGTTATTAAAGTGACTCTGCATAGATAATAAACAGAGAGTAGCAGCAGCAGCGTAAAAGAGGGGGAGGGCAATGCAAATAGTCTGGGTAGCCATTTGGTTAGATGTTCAGGAGTCTTATGGCTTGGGGGTAGAGGCTGTTTAGAAGCCTCTTGGACCTAGACTTGGTGCTTCGGTACCGCTTGCCGAGCGGTAGCAGAGAGAACAGTCTATGACTAGGGTGGCTGGAGTCTTTGACCATTTTTAGGGCCTTCATCTGACACCGCCTGGTATAGAGGTCCTGGATGGCAGGAAGCTTGGCCCCAGTGATGTACTGGGCCGTACGCATTACCCTCTGTAGTGCCTTGCGGTCGGAGGCTGAGCAGTTGCCATACCAGGCAGTGATGCAACGTCCTAAGAACTAGTCAAATGAAAGTCCTGAGAACGTCCTAAAAAGGTCCTGACATGGTCCTCAGTGATGCCCTGGGAACTTACAGGGAACTAGACAAAGGTCCCCAAGAGAACGTTCCCTTGAGACCATCACACAACGTTCTTAGAACGTTCTCAGACGTCAGAGGGATAAAGTCGGGCCGAAACCCTTAAGGGACCTAATGGGAACGTCGCCGAATGTCATCAGGACGTCCCCTGTTTGCTGGGTATCCTTTCAGCATAGGGAGTATGGGGACTAAATTACAGCTTGTGTTCTTTTTCCACATCATCTTGCCTTTGAGAGATTCCGTATGTTGAGTACTGCATGTCTGGAACTTGAGAAAAATCGGAATTCCTGAGTCAACAATAGTAAAAAAGCATCCCTCCATTTCTGACATGTTATCATCGTACAAACCTGCCATTATCAAGACGAGACTCAGTGAAAATATGGTGATTATCACACTTAAATGCTGCAGATGTTTCTCATCACCAATAAAGGACAACAGAATTGCCACCATCTACTAAGGGACAGGCAAGAAGAAAAAGCACATTAGACATTTTCTAAAACATAAATAGTTATTGATAAGTAGCCTAATGGCTTTGCCTTGTGTACAGAAACTAAAACCTTGGTTCCCTGACAACATTTGAACATGTTCCCCCATGATGACCTCTGACACAATTAGTTCGGGAGTCAGACCAGGTCACTAAACCAAGTGACTAATTAATTGGGCCTTGATCATCATGCAGAAGTTGACATCATCAATGTCTAATTACTGAAGCTCCATCACACAAATACACCATAACCCCTCCAGCACCCACCTCAGCAACCCACAGTTATACTGTATAGGCCATGAATACAGTGATCTGTACATACATAGAATCTACGTTTAGTTTACAAATGTCTTCAGATAATGTTGGGTTGAATGAAATCATTCAATTAAAGCTTCCTGCTAAGTCTGCAGTACAACATAAATGAGCAGTGTTTATTTATTTTGGGTTGACAATAAAGCAACTATAGGTTTTTGAGAAAAACCATATTGCAGCTCATGCAGGCTCATCCATGAGCTCCCTACGGGACGGCCAGGGCAGAAAATGAGGCGTCAGCAGTAGCCTGAAACTAAAACTCAATCTATCTCACTTAAAAACATGCTGCCCAACCTACCAAACCACCAATACGCTCAGAGTTGCTAGAGTCTGGAGATTATAGGAAGGTTTTGCAGTGTAGACAAAGCTGTGAATGATCATGCCTGTTTTTCATTAGAAGTGGCTGCTATTGTTTTAAGGTTAATTGTTGACGGGGGATGTGGCTGGGAGGTTTACCAGCCCTTGGATGGTGGTGTGTTATATTAACAAGTGATGTTTCTCAGACAAGGTGTTCTCCATAGGATTTCAGCTCCTCTGACACACTGCAATGCAATGAGAGGGAGAAGAAAGCTCTCTGGAAGCTCAGTGAACAACACAGAGATACATTATAATGCCTGTGTAGATATACAATGCCTGAGTTGAGAAAATACCTATAATGAAAGAAAATTAACACTGAAATACATGGGTCGTTCCACGAAATGAGTGCCTTTGATATTTTAAGTAGAAATTGTGCACCAATATTTTATTTTAAAAGCCTGTTATATTAAACAAAGTGCCATTTCATATAGACCACATGGAGAATTCAATCAATCAGATGTTTTATATGAATACAGACTTTCTAAAGTGCCAACCTTCTTCATTTTGACACCCTCTGTACTGTAAAGTCAGAATAGTTTGAGGAACAAACTACTGTACTATGACCCATCTATGAAAAGCTGACGAACACGCACATGTAACCTGTGTTGCTCTATGACACTCACGACCCACACAAGAGTCGTTAGAAGGTAACAGGTTCTTCTACATAGAAGATCATAGGAAACCCCAGGATATAGTACCTATAATACTCATATAGTTGCTGTCACAAACTCCAAACTCCACACAGTTGTCAAAGACTAGTTGGATATTAACTTACTTACAGCATTTCTTATAAATTCATTTCTTATCAGGTATTTGCTTGGCGGACCTTATTTTTTGTATTGACATTTGTCAATAAAACTCATGAATGCAACTGTTCTTGTCAAATTGGTTTGTTTTCTACTTGTAGCCCTGGTTGTCCTAAAAAGAAAATGGTAAAACACTTCAATGTGAGACTAAATATGAGGGCAGAGCAAGCAGATTAATGAAATGAGTGAATTTCTGCTTTTTCACTGTGGGATTTTCTGGGACGGATAAATTAATAGGCACTTACTATAGTATTATTTTTTGATTTAACCTCTAGAGATGGGTAAATGTGACATGTGCTCTTTATGACAGGATGTTAAAATTAAGTGAAATCCCCCCCAAAAATGTTTACCTAGTTACACTTCGCAAAGGGCACCGACACATTACTGCCCACTTAAGATGTGTTTTACCTAACTTCAATGGGATGAATAGCAATCAATTTAGCGTCTCAGGCAGGTGTCCAACAGAGTATAAACAGGTAAATCAGATTAATTTAGAAACTAATTCTAGCATGAGGCCAAAGATGTGCTATCCCAAATCACCAGTTCTTCTATGACCTGATCAGAATAATCAGATTAAATTGTATACAGTATGTGATGAAAGAAGCACATTCAATGCAGTGTGCATCAGGGTTGACTGACTTGATGCATCAGTGTGCATCAAGTCAGTCATTTCAGGAGGTGATTTGAATATATACAGTGTATATATATATATATATATATATATTGTTATTGAACATCTACTGAACATCTACAAACCATCTACTTTGGACTATCCATATAAAGTGTTACCAAACGTTTACAACAATTAGGTCTAAGTTGGATATATATATATATATATATATATATATATATATATATACACACACACACAAACATATATATACTGTGTATATATATATATGTGTGTGTGTGTATATATATATATATATATATATATATATATATATATTCAAATATATAAAGGAAACACTTAAAATAAATTGGTTCTCCTTTTCAGTTAATTGAGAAATCATGGAAAATAGATGACATTTTGGTCACGCTTTATTTGGATAGTCCCATATAGATGATCTACAGATGGTCATACTATCTGTTGAGCAAATGCTTGCTAAGGTTAAGAATAAGGGTTAGAGTAAGGGTTAAGGCTAGGGTATGGGTATGGGTTAAGTTTAGGGTTAAGGGTTAGTGAATAGTTAGTTGAAATGCTGTTGACAGTTATTGAACATCTACTGAACATCTACAAACCATCTACTTTGGACTATCCATATAAAGTGTTACCGAAACGTTTACAACAATTAGGTCTAAGTTGGAATAAAAAAAATAGGATTAGGTAAACATATGATTATGAATACTCTGGACATAAATTCAAGGATAATTTGGAAACCCTTGTGATTAATGGAACACTAAACAAGCGTATATAAAACACACAAACAGAAAAAGGACAATTGACTGTGTTCATTATTTTCCATACTCCTCTAAAGCCGGAAACAGGTGTTATGAATAGAATGTGACACTTTTTAAATGCCTAGAACAACAAACTCTAATGCGATGCTAAAATAAATTGAGGCAAATTGTGCATAACTGAAGTAGTACAAGTTTAGGAATTATTTCTGGGAAGAGTCTGGCTCCTACTGTGATAAACAAATACATTTTCTGCCTCGCTTTTTAGTGTTCAGTGTACTAAAGGGTATAGGCTACATTCCACACGAGGCAGAAGTATTATTACATGCATAAAATCAACTAGAAACACCTGGATATGCAAATGCTCCCTGACCCTGTCTCCAACCCTACTCTGAACACGAACCAACCAACAAAATTGTAGTTGAGTAGTTGTAACTTTTTCTTCCTCGATTTTCCCTCTATCACTGATGCTAATGCAACACAAACCAAGGGAACTATCCACCTCTCACTGTAAATTAGTCTAAAGAAGCAGTCTAATGCTGCTAGTTTGCTAGAGAAGATTGGCTCCGTTATTGTAAGTTATTTATTTTCCATTAATGTCAGAGTGCCTTTTTTAAATGAAGCTCTGATGGAGATTGGAAGTGGTTTTAAAAGGATCTGGTAAATTGTGTCCCATAATTGGTTTTGGTAAGGGAAGATTTCATTATTAAATGTTTCCTTTCATCAAATGATTCCATCCGACAATACATTTATTACGACAATACATTTTATTAAGACTGCAGACCCATAATGTGGCATTTTGCGAGAAAGTGGTTACATTTTGGGTTGCAAATTAAATCCTTGGTAGCCTATATAGGCTATGTTTGACAGTCCAAAATAAAGTTTAGTTTACCGTCGAACAACTTACAGTTGTATAGTGTATATTGCTGTACAGTAGTGGTGTCTTCCAGTGGAGGCTCCTCAGAGGAGGAAGGGGAGGACCATCATCCTCAGTGAATTTCATGTAAATAAAAGTGAACAATTATAATTGTTTAGATCAAACTATTCTAAATATATTCACGTCACCAAATCATTTATTAAAACACACTGTTTTGCAATGAAGGTCTACAGTAGCCTCAACAGCAATCTGTAGGGTAGCACCATGGTTTAACAAGAGGACATCTACCTTCCGTCCTCTTCTGGGTACACTGACTTCAATACAAAACCTAGGAGGCTCATGGTTCTCACCCCCTTCCATAGACTTACACAGTAATTATGACAACTTCCGGAGGACATCCTCCAACCTATCAGAGCTCTTGCAGCATGAAATGACATGTTGTCCATCCAATCAAAGGATCAGATAATGAATCTAGTACTGAAAGCATAAGCTACAGCTAGCTATCACTGCGGTGAGTAGTTGATTCAAAGAGAGAAAAAGACAATAGTTGAACAGTTTTGAACAAATTAATTACTTCAAAAATGAAGGATGAGCGAGAGAACAATAGAAAGATAGCAATTTTTTTCACTTACTTAGCTAGGAAATGCAGCTAGTTCATTTAGCCTACCCAAACACCCGGCTCAAACAGAGGGATGCTATGTTAGCTAGCTGGCTATGACTATCCAACACTGGAACTCTTCCAAGTCAAGGTAAGCTTTTGGTTTTACTAATTTATTGCCACCGGGGCCCACCGGTGTAACTGCTTACTGACTGTACACTGTAATGCATGATTGTAGTGGGTTTACTAACACGTTAGTTCTATTAGCTATGTTGACTATGACATTACTTTTGCTAATATGGTGACAATGATGTAGGCTGTGTGTAGCAGTTATGATAGGAAGGTTTGGCTTGGAAAGGTATTTTCGCATGGTCACAGATAGCTGATGTGTTGTGCATTGAAGTCCACAAGTGAAGGGAAAAGGAGGAGAGCGCATAGATGCGAGAACGAATACAACAAGCTGTTTGTATGTGGCTATGAAAGTGAACTGTTTGCGTGTGATCAGGGGTGTATTCACTAATTACACCCTAGATCAGCTAGATGCAGGCAAGAGTGTGCAAGGCGGTATTGAATGTGTCACTGTCTGTCACCTCAAATATTTCTCTCGACCTGTGTGCACCTACGTTGTTAACTTTCATTCATAGGCTAGGTTGTAGCAACCTCATAATGGGTATAAGAAACATTTGAGTATCATGTAGTAGCCTAAACCTATCGATGTTACATTGAACTGGCTGAATGGAATATGAATGACAGTCATCCAATATGCTGTAATAGAAATAAAGCCATACTCCTAAAACAAATTATAGTCCTCCCTCATCTTAAACGGCACCGACCGCCACTCTTGTCTTCTCCCTTGCACTGTAAAGGGGTTACTGTGAATTTGAAAATAGCTTACAGGCAGCTAGGTGGCAAGTATGAAAAAAATAATAATGTATGCACTCACTAACTGTAAGTCGCTCTGGATAAGAGCGTCTCCTAAATGACTAAAAAACTAAAAAAATAACTGTATTTCATATTACAGTACACATGCTGTAATATGAATACGGTATCAAAGCAAGTACTGTGTAATGACACACTGTACAATACTGTACATTTAACTGTATTATACTGTAAAACTAAATGCTACGTATTCAGAATGAATGAATAAATGGATTAATGAATGACATTTGTTGAGGGGAGGTGTTTGTATTTCACTGTATTTTACTGTAATTACATGGGATTGGTGCAAGCAGGTTGGCTTCTAAGTGTTTATACATTACAATATACAGTATTAATGAATATTTGGTGTAATATATAACTTGCACTTCGAGAAGCCTTAACAAAGGCTTCCAAACTGGCAACGACTACAGGGCAAAACAGACCAAAAGGACAAGGCAAAATGCTCAACCATTTAAGGTTTAAGACTAGCTGCCTCTCCAATATGTCCCCTATACATTTAAAATGATGGGGCACTATAACCACATAGGGGTAAAATTGGTAGTGCATTCTCACTCACGGGTGCAACAAGCATAGCCTCTTACAAGGCACACCTCAAAACATGTTAATGAGCCAGAAACAACAATACCATGCACCTACTAGTGATCAAAAGTTATTTGGCACTCTAAAGATACATTACAGGACTGTATTCCGTGTGCTGGAATTACAGTACCATTCGAAATACAGCAATTTTCCCACAATGCACCATCATGTACAGTATGCTGCAGTAAAACGTTTAAACGTTTTTTTACTGTTGATAATGCCTAAAATTACCTTATAAATTACAGTTTTACGTTACAGTGTAATTATGGATCAATTGTATTTTGTTTTAACTTCAGACCACATGTTCTTTCTGACTGTGTTCTGAGGATGATTAGCTAGACATAAAATCTGTGATGTTCACTGTAAAAGTTTTCTGGTATGACTCAGTAGGAAGCATGAAGCAATTTAAGCCAATTAAGACAGTGTCCCTCAGTTTTTAATATACTGAAATTATAATTAGAAAAGCAACTGAAGTAGCAGCTGTTGCATCATTTTGTCAGATGTTCAGGAATATTGAGGCCACACAGCCTTTTAGTATTGTCACATTGTCATCTTTGGTTTAACAAATTAAAATGAGAAATATATGAAAACGCATATTATAGCCTAAAGGTATAAGGAAACTGCATATGAAATTGACATACAATCTTGTTATTACCTCCTGATAAATGGCATGCACTACCATAAGCCAAACATGTTCCTCTTTTCATTTGATCATCTGAGGGATGTTCATCTTTCATATTCCTCAGTAAGAGACATTTTCATGGCCAAACCCATATGCTACTAAATATAACTTGCTGAGAAGATTAGAGTGCAGAATAAATATTCCCCAATGACTTATACTTCCACTATCAAAACATACTGTATCTTCAAGTTGTTGGTCCTTTCACTCAGTCTCTGAATATGCCATTTGAAACAATTGTTCTTGGTCAAGCAATGTTTTTTTCTCGTTGAGTATTTCAGCTATTTCCTGTTTTCTGAGGGGTTTGATGGCCTTCATAATAATGGAATACTAGTTCCTATGTTGTGAGATGGCCTTCACTCCTAGTCACAGAGAGGTTCTGACACTTCACAGGAAAACATTCCACCCATGTTTTCTCTTCTAAGAGTTGGAGTATGATAAAAAAGAAAACAAATATTTAACCTTTATTTAACTAGGCAAGTCAGTTAAGATCAAATTCTTATTTACAATGACAGCCAACCCCGGACGACGCTGGGCCAATTGTGCGCCACCCTATGGGACTCCCAATCACGGCCAGATTGTGATCCAGCCTGTGTAGTCTGTAGTGACGCCTCTAGCACTGAGATGCAGTGCCTTAGACCGCTGCGCCACTCGGGAGGCCATGTTGTTTTAATGCCCTTCTTTACATCAAATCAAATCAAATGTTATTGGCCACATGCGCCGAATACAACAGGTGCAGACATTACAGTGAAATGCTTACTTACAGCCCTTAACCAACAGTGCATTTATTTTTAACAAAAAAAGTAAAAATAAAACAACAACAAAAAAAGTGTTGAGAAAAAAAGAGCAGAAGTAAAATAAAATAACAGTAGGGAGGCTATATATACAGGGGGGTACCGGTGCAGAGTCAATGTGCGGGGGAACCGGCTAGTTGAGGTAGTTGAAGTAATATGTACATGTGGGTAGAGTTAAAGTGACTATGCATAAATAGTTAGCAGAGTAGCAGCAGCGTAAAAGGATGGGGTGGGGGGACAGTGCAAATAGTCCGGGTAGCCATGATTAGCTGTTCAGGAGTCTTATGGCTTGGGGGTAGAAGCTGTTGAGAAGTCTTTTGGACCTAGACTTGGCACTCCGGTACCGCTTGCCTTGCGGTAGCAGAGAGAACAGTCTATGACTAGGGTGGCTGGAGTCTTTGACAATTTTGAGGGCCTTCCTCTGACACTGCCTGGTATAGAGGTCCTGGATGGCAGGAAGCTTGGCCCCAGTGATGTACTGGGCCGTACGCACTACCCTCTATAGTGCCTTGCGGTCGGAGGCCAAGCAGTTGCCATACCAGGCGGTGATGCAACCAGTCAGGATGCTCTCGATGATGCAGCTGTAGAATTTTTTGAGGATCTGAGGACCCATGCCAAATCTTTTCAGTCTCCTGAGGGGGAATAGGCTTTGTCGTGTCCTCTTCACGACTGTCTTGGTGTGTTTGGACCATGATAGTTCGTTGGTGATGTTGACACCAAGGAACTTGAAGCTCTCAACCTGTTCCACTACAGCCCCGTCGATGAGAATGGGGGCGTGCTCAGTCCTCTTTTTTTTCCTGTAGTCCACAATCATCTCCTTTGTCTTGGTCACGTTGAGGGAGAGGTTGTTGTCCTGGCACCACACGGCCAGGTCTCTGACCTCCTCCCTATAGGCTGTCTCATCGTTGTCTGTGATCAGGCCTACCACTGTTTTGTCGTCGGCAAACTTAATGAAGGTGTTGGAGTCGTGCCTGGCCATGCAGTCATGGGTGAACAGGGAGTACAGGAGTGAACTGAGCACGCACCCCTGAGGGGCCCCCGTGTTGAGGATCAGTGTGGCAGATGTGTTGTTACCTACCCTTACCACCTGGGGGCGGCCCGTCAGGAAGTCCAGGATCCAGTTGCAGAGGGAGGTGTTTAGTCCCAGGATCCTTAGCTTAGTGATGAGCTTAGAGGGCACTATGGTGTTGAATGCTGAGCTGTAGTCAATGAATAGCATTCTCACGTAGGTGTTCCTCTTGTCCAGGTGGGAAAGGGCAGTGTGGAGTGCAATAGAGATTGCATCATCTGTGGATCTGTTGGGGCGGTATGCAAATTGGAGTGGGTCTAGGGTTTCTGGGAGAATGCTGTTGATGTGAGCCATGACCAGCCTTTCAAAGCACTTCATGGCTACAGACGTCAGTGCTACGGGTCGGTAGTCTTTTAGGCAGGTTATCTTAGAGTCCTTGGGCACGGGGACTATGGTGGTCTGCTTGAAACATGTTGGTATTACAGACTCAGTCAGGGACATGTTGAAAATGTCAGTGAAGACACTTGCCAGTTGGTTAGCACATGCTCGGAGTACACGTCCTGGTAATCCGTCTGGCCCTGCGGCCTTGTGAATGTTGACCTGCTTAAAAGTCTTACTCACATCGGCTACAGGGAGCGTGATCACATAGTCATCCGGAACAGCTGGTGCTCTCATGCATGCTTCAGTGTTGCTTGCCTCGAAGCGAGCATAGAAGTGGTTTAGCTCGTCTGGTAGGCTTGTGTCACTGGGCAGCTCGCAGCTGTGCTTCCCTTTGTAGTCTGTAATAGTTTTCAAGCCCTGCCACATCCGACGAGCGTCAGAGCCAGTGTAGTACGATTCAATCTTAGTCCTGTATTGACTCTTTGCCTGTTTGATGGTTCGTCGGAGGGCATAGCGGGATTTCTTATAAGCGTCCGGGTTAGAGTCCCGCTCCTTGAAAGCGGCAGCTCTACCCTTTAGCTCAGTGCGGATGTTTCCTGTAATCCATGGCTTCTGGTTGGGGTATGTACGTACGGTCACTGTGGGGACGACATCATCGATGCACTTGTCTGTTCAAATACCTGCTACACTGTTACTGTAACTTTCAGTTCATCTAACTTCATATTTTTCTCCTCTAGCAGAGGGAAATCTCTCTCTAAGAATAGCCTACTATTGACAAATATTCCCAGGATGCCTATGTAAACATCAAGTAACTATGGCTTTGTGGAATCACATGTTTCATACATCAAGTTGTCCACTCTTTCCCCAAGAGATAGCCCAATGGTATAATGTATGTGCCAGAGATCTAGGCACACTAGATGCATTTATGTCGTTCTGAGGAACATCTGCAGTTGAATCAAGAACAAGACAACATAATTCATGAAATACTCAAAGCTAAGACTTATAGCATGATTACTGTCATATGTTTTTTGATAAACTGTTATCATCATTACATTTTAGTCAAGTTTCTACCTCTCATAATGCACTCAGTGCACTTTTTATTATTATTGTAGGCTAGTCACAATGAGGTGACCTAGTGGGCCTATTAAAACGATTTAATAGAAAACTTACTGACAGAGTGACAGTCTTGGCGCACATCTATATCACATTTGCCAATCCCAACTCCACTGGAGTGTTAAAACCAATTAAGTGATCAGGAAACACATCCAGAACTGTTGTTAAGGTAAATTGTAAAGTCACAGTATAAAATATAATCTCACCAGGTGCAATATCAGCCTCAGGTTGGAATGAGCAACACCAGTAGGGTTGAGGAGGGGAATAGAATATCATATTTATTGGTAAAGTCAAGTGACTCATAATTGCATTAACTCTGTACTGATCTTATTTTAGATAAGAGTACTGAATATTATGATAGGCCATCCCCAGAGCCACATCATGTATAGATTGTATATACTGTATATAGGTTATATGTCTCTGGGGACCTCCACTCTAAATACGTTTCAAACCTTTTCATCACTAAAGGAAGTTCCACAATGCCACCCTTGCAGAGACCTCTTTTTGGGGCCTATTATTCAGAAGATAGAAGTTTTCCATCACTAACATGAGAAAGCATTTAATGTACTATCAAATTGTTTTTAAAAAAACATTGGATGTGTTAGTATAAACTAAGGTCTGCAGTGTAATTGTCATCCAGTCTTTGGTAGCTAATGTTATTCATTATAGGAGAAATTCTGGTGTGTTTAATTTTGGTGGGATAATTTGGTGCATTGTGCCGGGGATATGGAAAAGGCATTTGTGGTGCAAAGCAACAGTCTAGTCTGTGCATATTAGGACTACTGATCAAAGCAAATTATAATATTATTATTATTTATTTTTTTACATTTCAATACCCCCATTCCCATATTTCAAAATAGTAAGATCCTATTCTACATTTAACCTATTCTACATTAACCTTGTCCCCAGACTAAGTGAGAGAGAGTCGGGTGGTGGATGAGCCTAATTCTACACTGACCTTTCATACATACATGTACAGTCTTTCAACCTATTATGCTGATATAAACCACCAGTGATTTAATACTCTTATTGTCATGGGCTAATTAAATAAATGGCATAAAGACTATATACCTGCTAGGAACATCAAGTCCTAATATCACTCCACATAAAAAGCTCTGATAGTGAAGATCACGTCACAAAGGAAGCTGATGGCAAAGGAGCAAACCTGAGTCCCGGACCACAGGAAGTGATGGAAATGTAATTACCTTCTAATTAATTCACATCAAAGCTCTCAGGCAATAACATATTCTTAAGCTGATGCTCCATATGGACTTTGAGCGACATTTGCTTCATCCTGAATCAGTGAACATTATCTATGTCCCAAATGGCACCTTATTCCCTATGTAGTGCACTAGTTTGACCAGCCCTTTGGGGTTATATAGGCCAAGAATAGGGTGCACTTTGGGACACAGCATATAGTACTGAAGATATCCAACATTGATCCCATGCTCACTGACTCTGCTGAACCTCTCTCTAAACTTAATCTTGCTCTGTTGTACTTTAGGTTTAGACTGATACTACTTCCTAAATCCTCTTGCTGTCACTTACTTGTCATGCCCCATAATCTGTTATAATTGAGCTGTCAAAACCATGGAACCTAGCACTCTCTCATGTCAACTACTGCAGTGCAGTACAGTATGTATTTTATCACACTTTCAAATCAAGGATTTTGTCATCTCTAATCAGAAGCTCCACTTGCACTGATTCATACATTTATACAAACAATTATGTTATATGTTTGGGTTAGGTCTATGCATACAGTTGAAAAGAAATTGACTTTCAAGATCACTACAGTTATGAATACACACAGAGTATACCAAACATTAGGAACACCTTCCTAATATTGAGTTGCACCCCCACTTTTGCCCTCAGAACATCCTCAATTCGTCAGGGCATGGACTCTACAAGGTGTCGAAAGCATTTCACAGGGATGCTGGCCCATTTTGACTCCAATGATTCCCACGGTTGTGTCAAGTGGTCTGGATGTCCCTTGGGTGGTGGATCATTCTTGATACACACGGGAAACTGTCGAGCGTGAAAAACCCAGCAGCGTTGCAGTTCTTGACACAAACCGGTGTGCCTGGCACCTACTACCATACCTCGTTCAAAGGCACTCAAATAATTTGTCTTGCCCATTCACCCTCTGAATGGCATACATACACAATCCATGATGTCTCAATTGTCTCAATACTTAAAAATCCTTCTTTAATCTGTCGTCTCCCCTTCATCTACACTGATTTGAAGTGGATTTAACAAGTGACATCAATAAGGGATCATAGCTTTCACCTGGATTCTCCTGATCAGTCTGTCATAATATGCCATTGAGTCTGTCATGGAAAGAGAACGTGTTCTTAATGTTTTGTATACTCAGTGTACAATCACACTAAACTACATGATACAATACCCCTCACAATGGAATATATTAGTAAAGTAACATGCAACATGCAGTATACACTGAGTGTACAAACCATTAAGGACACCTTACTAATATTGGCATCCCCGTTTGCCCTCAGAACAGTTTCAATTCGTCAGGGGCATGGACTCTACAAGGTGTCGAAAGTGTTCCACAGGGATGCTGGCCCATGTTGACTCCAATGCTTCCCCAAAGTTATGTCAAGTTGGCTGGATGGCCTTTGGGTGGTGGATCATTCTTGATACACACAGGAAACTGTTGAGCATGAAAAATCCAGCAGCGTTGCAGTTCTTGACACAAACCGGTGCTCCTGGCACCAACTACCATACCCTGTTCAAAGGCACTTAAATATTTTGTCTTGCCCATTCACCCTCTGAATGGCACACATACACAATCCATGTCTTAAGGCTTAAAAATCCTTCTTTAACCTGTCTCCTCCGCTTCATCTACACTGTTTGAAGTGGATTTAACAGATGACATCAATAAGGGATCATAGCTTTCACCTGGATTCACCTGGTCAGTCTATGTCATGAAAAGAGCAGGTGTCCTTAATGTTTTGTAAACTCAGTGTATAGATCCACAGTGGGAGTACCTGTGGGAGTGTGCGCATAATCTAAAACCTGCATGGTATAGAATTATGAAAACCGGAGAGGTTTATTCTCTGAAGACGTTTAACCATAGCCACAGGAAGTAGTTTGGGGGTGGTGCGATTTTTCTCTTCGACAGGGGGGGTTTGTCCACGCTGCAAACGGCTATATCGGTCCACTAAGCACCCTCAGCACCCCTACTTCCCGCGGCTCTGCATTTAACTTCACTGATCCGTAAATTGATGAGGCGAGCCAAACTGAAGAGATGGATAAAATATCTATATGGCCCAAATGAACAGAAAATTGCCTACAGTAGTACAGTACAGTCTAGTATCCATTTCATATACTTTCACAATGTGTTTGATGGGCTAAGTACAGTGAAAGGACACCAGGGGATTGAAAGCCAGTTGAGGTGCTGTGAATGTGATGGCTTACTGTTCTAAATCTGCACCACCACAATCCCCTCTGTTTCTGGAGCCTGACAGGGAGCAGTTCACTCTTGCCCTTTAAGTATTGAGCTTACTGTCTCGGATGGTTCTTTCTATAATTGAGATTGCATTTTGAAGGAATCAAGGCATAGTGACATCTTTCACTTACAACAAAAAGTAGTTTGGTGTAATGAAATAAAAAAAGGACAAGGTGAAAACGATGTGGCGCTTGTACTAGTAATAGAGACACAGAAACACCTTCTGGAGGGTTTCTGCAGTTACAATGTAAATCAATAGTGCTCAGTCACCCTAGAGACTGACACCATCAATAGAATGAATAACAATATATTTTGTGGACAAAATTACCTAAAGCCTCTGACTAACTCTAGTATCAAGGGTAGTGTATCATAGTGAGGGGGAGGGGGGTATATGGTAATCAGGTACCAGTAGTTAACTAATAGCCTTCATTTAATTTCACTACCTGGTTGAATGGAGGTCACATCATTGATGTACAAATTCTCACTGTCTGAACACAGCTCACAGTGTTATGAAGATCTGCATGGGAATAGGTCTCCACTTCACTGAGCTAATTATTAAAAGTGTAGAGGGAGAACGAGAGAAACAGGAAGAGGGGGAGAGAAACAGGAAGAGGGGGAGAGAAACATGAAGAGGGGGAGAGAAACAGGAAGAGAGAAAGAGAGAACACACACAAGGCCATCTGGGAAATAAGTCCAGTGATTTCCGATTTACATGAGCCAGGGTTTAACAAGCTGTGCATAAAGCCAAGCCTGTGTGTGTGTGGTTCTCCTCTTAATCCTACCAGTGAATGCCTGAGCAGGAAGCACAGGGGGCAGAGGAACTTGCTAATTGAGATCTCGATTCTCCAGAGGCGTCTGCCACAACTTCAAACCCTACATTTATTTATCTGATATTTTATTAGCTCAAGCAGGCCACACTTGAGGGCACACTTTAATGAGGTCTGTGTATTATGTTGTGTATGGGGCTGCAGTACATGGATTGGATGCATTTCAGAGCTTAGTTTATTCAGACACTATCAAAATCTTTAGTGGCGGGAAGGATTTCACCGGACTTCACCACTCTGTCAAATGCCTTTTCTGTTAGGAATATTTGCACAACAAAGACCTTTAGGAATTGTAATTTCACCAAAAGTTTTTGCTTGTGAAGATTCCACCAGACCTGAGACTACAGGAGTAGAACAAACGTAATATTTGAAGCTTAATATTAGTGAGTGGACTCAGACTGTGACATCAAGCGTTCTCCTGTTGCCCCCTTCAGTGGGGTTCATGTAACTGCAGCACCAGCACACTCTCCTCCTGCATCTGACTGGCATCCATTCTTTCCCCATTGTGAAACATGGTCTCAAAGCATTTCGTATTATTCTGTATGTAAATCCAAGACGCTCCAATTAGTATGACATGTTACGTATGGTATGTATTAATTAACGGATGTCCATCATCCATTTCGTATGATATGTTACGAATTTGCTAAATGTTCAATGTTACAACATTGCAAAATGTATATGTTACGAATTCTAATATGTTGTTGCTAACGTTAGCTAGCTGGCTAACGTTAGCTGGGTTAGGAGTTAGGTTAAAGGGTTAGCTAAAAGGGTTACGGGAAGGGTTAGCTAACATGCTAAGTAGTTGCAAAGTAGCTAAAAAGTAGTAAGTAGTTGAACATTTGCTAATTTGTGAAAATGCTAAAGTTGTCAGTGACGAGATTCAAACAAGCAACCTTTGGGTTGCTAAACGGTCGTATTACACGCCCACCCATCCACCCTCCAAACATAAACTCACAAAATTAAACGTGGTTCCATTTAAGACAAACTACCAAAACGAGTCTTCACAAAGTAAAATGGGATACATTCACCAACATTCATACAAAATATGACAATACACCATCGTAAACCATTACTGAGAAAAGTCATGTTGAAACTGAGAAAAGGACACACATTGGTTTGGCAAGGATCCTGTCGGCACTGCGTGGATCGGATAATATGTGAGCTGCGTGAAAAGTCCATGTATAAAGAGAGAGTTGCCTTCTTAGCCTGATCCCAGAACTGTTTGTGGCATCTTGCCAACTCCTATAATCATTGATTCAGTGTCACACTAAACAGCACAAACAGATCTGAGACCAGGCTAAGGTCTGCCCATTAGAAAGCACTCAGCTTTCATCTGCCTCCAGGTTGATGTTGTTCCCAAACTTGGCATAGAGCTGGACCTTCAGATCACCCAACACCTGCTGTATTGCTGACACCTTCCCTTCTAGGTCTTTGATCTCCTGCTGCAGTTGTTCCTGTGGCCACAAACAATGCATATTAATAGACTATAATAAGCTCTGACATGGAAATAAATCAGAATGGTTAAAATTATTTAGGTTGCATTTTTAGTAATAGGGTCAAGCATAATACCTTGATATCCTGGCCTTTGGCTTCATAATGCAACGTTAAAACTGGAATGTTAAATAACCCATGCAACGTTAAATAACCCATCTGTGTTTGCCTTAGGAACAGGCATCCCTGTTTCCGAGGTAGACCTACACTAACTTCTACACAAGTCATATAATACAGGGTTCAGACAGTGGCAGGTCAAATTCAAGGACCTTCAATGAATTCTTCATGCACTTAATTGCGAATTTCAAGGACCTCAAGTTTACATTGAATTGTTGTAATTTAGGGGGAAAACCTCCCCCCAAAAGCATGCAAAAAGTGTAAAAAACTATGCATTCCCACTTTAAGTGGCAATCAGCAGTTGCTACATCAATTTTTTTTACTTAGAAATTAATTATATGTACCCATTGACTCTTCAAGAATATAACTTATAAATGCCTCATGAGCTTAGTTCAACTGTCGTTCCCTATCAGAACCCAAACTATAAACTTGTTTTACTCCAATGTTTGTAAACAAAAATGTTTAAACAAACACTATACAACCTCAAAACATGGTTAAAACTAATTGTCATATAATAAATCAGTCCTTGCATCCATAGCTATGTCTATGAATTTGAGAGTGGTTACATTTCTCCAGCCCCATCCCTCAGCTTTTTACCGAACCAGGGGTGGGGCGACCGCTTTGTTATTATTTCTAATGCTGATTGGCGCTTTTAGGTCATTTTTTTAGGCCTTCCCAATGGCATTATGCATTGGCATTCAACATACTATTACATTCTAAAATGTCAGAATAATGTGAACATTGCCTGACTAAATCATAATAACAATACCTTTGCAGCTTCCAACATCTCTTGGGTCTCTTCCTGGGTGTGACTGATGAAGACGTCGCCAATCTGATACGGGACGAGCAGAGAGTCATCCTCAGCCATCATCAGGTCATCACTGGCATCCTGCAGATTCTGTAGAGATTTCTGAGAAGAGAAGAAAGGAGATTGATGGTTATAGTTAGGTTATATAATATAACAGTAGTGACAATATGATGTACTAGAATAAGAGGAAATAAATAAAGAATCTCATTATTCAGATTTTCCTCATCAATACATTAACCCCTCTTACCTTTTTTGCCTCTATTTCATCTTTGAATTCTGTCATTCGATTCGTGTTTCTGGCAAACGTATTGATCTTCTTCTGGTCCTCAAATGTGACATTGACATCTTCAACTGCCTGTTAAGGGGAAGACAATAGAGATTGTCCAAAATGAGCCTATATAGCTATAGACAACGCTGCTTGGCTAACTACATTGCTAAATAACTAGCTATATTTCTAAAAACAGAACAATACCACAGATTTTCTAAACCATCTTCGACAACACTATTTAGCTAACTAGCTAGCTAAACAATACCCGAATAAGGGATACGAAAAGTGGATAACAAGGGCATGTTCAGTTGCCAAACGTTCGAAAGTTGCAGATAGAAATGCCATGAATAAAGCCGATGTGATTCCTTTTTCTACATGTCAGAGGCATGTTTGATCTACATAGCCCATTTCTATCTGAACGTTCGGTCCTACTGAAGGCGCCCCAGAATGGCTAGGACTCGGAGGTCTCAGCCCAATACGGGAGGGGCTCTAGTTAGGTGTTGCCTTAGACATTAAAACCAGCTGGCAAAGCGTTCTCCAAATGGCACTAGCTATCATTAAACTAACACCATGGTAGCTACACGTTTAAGAAAGGAAATCGCGGATAGATGTTAAGTGTAGTTTGTTGATAACCAGCTTAGCTAACGTTAGTAGCTAAACTACCCTACAATTGCTACCGTTAGCTGGCTAGCTAGCTCGCTAGCTGTGATCCCAACAACGCACGAGTAAAAAAAGACAGTGAATTGATGCATTTACAAACTAAATTGTAGAACACGTGTCTTAGATCATTACTGCACGAATGACAGTGGTGTGGCGCCTGTATGGAGATCGGAGTGAATTATTCAAACAGATTTTAGCTTACAACTGTCTTCTTCATGGTGGCCGCCATCTTGCTCATGCTTTAGAAAAAGTTGACTTCTTCTTCTGTGGGTTTTATGGCGGACTACAACCCAAAAAGTTGTATTGCCGCCACCACCTGGACGGGTTGACACCAAAACAAGGTCAAAAGAAAAGCCATACATAATAGGGAAACTAACTTAGTCCACCCAAATAAAATTGTACATTGACAAAACAAAACTCCCACTTATTCCTTCTTTTAAATCTCCATATCTCCCTTCCCAGGCACTAGGGCCTGAGTTGGTGGTACGGCTTTTGACAATATTCATTTTCTACACAGTTTCGATTTGCATTTAGCAATTTTAAAGTATATTGAGTTATACTTTAAAATTACTAAATGCAAATCGAAACTGTGTAGAATATGATAATGCACCTACATTCATACAGTTCCTTGATAATAGTCACCAAAATAAAAGTTAGACAGTCAGGGAGCATCGAAAATGTTGACAAGCATATTCAGTTCATATACATATTATTCATATTTAATTCAGTGATTGAAATTATGACCCCATCCTCAGTAGCCTATTGGGAAACACAAGCAGTTCTTACGTCGAAGATGAACTAAGCAAGCTGCTAAATCATTCATTCAGTTTTTTTTATTTAACTAGGTAAGTCAGTTAAGAACAAATGCTTTTTTACAAAGACGGCCTACACCGGCCAAACCCGGACGACGCTGGGCCAATTGTGCGCCGCCCTATGGGACTCCCAATCACGGCCGGTTGTGATACAGCCTGGAATCGAACCAGGGAGTCTGTAGCGACGCCTCAAGCACTGAGATGCAGTGCCGTAGACCGCTGCGCCACTTTGCCTACATCTTGCCTAGGCTACTGTAAGCTATCTGAAATGAGATGTAGGCCTATCAGGGACTAGGATACCTGCATCTAGCTAATCAAACCATGTAAAAGTTGAATTACAATCATTTATTTACAATTACAAACTGGGTGGTTCGAGCCCTGAATGCTGATTGGCTGACAGCCGTGGTATATCAGACTGTATACCAGGGGTATGACAAAACATTTATTTTTACTGCTCTTATTACCATGGTAACCAGTTTATAATAGCAATAAGGCACCTCAGGGGTTTGTGGTATATGGGCAAAAAATATACCACGGCTAATAAATATATCCAGGCTCTGTCGCAGCCAGCCGCGACCGGGAGACTCATGGGCGGCGCACAATTGGCCCAGCGTCGTCCAGGGTAGGGGAGGGAATGGCCGGCAGGGATGTAGCTCAGTTGATAGAGCATGGCGTTTGCAACGCCAGGGTTGTGTGTTCGATTCCCATGGGGGGCCAGTATAAAAAATATAAATAAACTGTCAGTCGCTCTGGATAAGAGCGTCTGCTAAATGACAAAAATGTAAATGTAAATCTAAGGGCTGTATCCAGGGACTCTGCGTTGTGTTGTGCTTTAGAACAGCCCTTAGCCGTGGTATATTGGCCATATACCATACCCCCTCATGCTTTATTCTTTAATCATAGCAGTCAAACAATTTAAATTGACATCCATTGATGGAAAATGATCTGGCAAGTTTAAGAAGGGCAAATTATATTTTTTATCTTGAGACATATTCAAAATCCTTTATTATGTCAGATCACAGCCCGCAATAATGATTATTTTGATGAAAACTGAATTTGCGTCTATGGTCTTTACAAGTTACATCGATATTCTTTCTTAATTCTATCAATAACGTTATGGAAAAGGGGTTTATTGTATTAACGTGGCAACTCCTCTCTTGCTGTGGAAAAAATGTGGGCTAGTTTTCAGGCCTTTTGGGCAGGTTTTGAGTGGTCAGTGATCTGTACATTTTAGCTAGACGTGACAACCCTGCCTACACTAAGCTCAAATGGAATACTGTACTGATACCAAAAATGGTCTTAGACCTAAAAGTTTCTAGCTCTCTGCTCATATGCCTACCTGACTCACTGGGGTATGTGCATTCCAAAAGTAGCCTACAATAACTATACACGTGATTGATGGAACCAGAACATTTGATCTGTAAATATTCAGAATAAACAGAACTGCTCCCAAGTTTAAATATTGGCAGAACGCATGAGTTGTCGAAAGGCAGCTATGGGCAACTTACTCAGATTTATTTAACAAAGTAAGGTAAATATTATTTAGGAAATGCACATATGGTAAGGTGTGTTTAGAGAACAAATAGCACAAGGTCAATATTCTATACTATGAACATCCCAATGATGATAAATGCATAGTTAAGTTATATTATATAACCTTCTTTCATTTGAAATATATGGGTTAGCTCCTAAATAAAGTCATTGAATAGGGGTTGTAGGGGCTGCATGTCCCAAGCATGCCTTGCGGGATGTCAACAATCAAGTTCACAGTGTGTCTACAGAGGAATCCAGCTTCTGCTGCTCCTCTCCTAACATATAGCCTACATTTACAATCTGACACTGCATCCATGTGACAAAAATTAGGGTAGACTTGTGTTGAGTTGCCCTGAGGTAACTCTCCTTATAACCAAAATCCAATATACCTTTGTTTGTTCATGTATGAAAATGATTGAATATGCAAGTGGCAAGATGTCATCTGGCCATTTTACACTAGCCTACACTTTCTTTCTGTATGCAAATTTCAAAAAATTTATATGCACAAATATGCAAGCATAAAAGGGCTAATACAGCATACATGGGGTAATAAAAAAATTCAGACCACAATTATTGTGTGAATAATAATCACAAAGTTCATTCTTGAGGTTAAGTTTGCAAAGAATGGCCCTGCCTGCATGCTTCGTCTACAGTAGCAGGAATGATTTGGCATGTCTCCATGGAATTCAATGAGGGACAGTCTGTGTATTGTTCATGCCACTCACTCACAGCTGAAAGAAAGTTGCTCACAGGCTATTATTCCCTCAAAATTGTACCATCAGCTTCTGAGGAGAATATTCATAATTTTTAGTTTGGTTTGGGATCCTTCTCCTGCTTAATTCACACTCCCGGACAGACAGAACATGATTAGTTAGTCGTTAGTCAGTCATTTTGAACTATAGCCTACAGCTGTATCTGGTCAGCTTGGCATTGATAATGAGTATCACTGATAATTTGTATTTTTGCCATTTTAATAGGCCACTAAAACAAAAAACTAAACTGATGCTGATATTGGTTTTGTCTTAAATGTTTTGATTTCACTCCTCAGTCTGGATCAATTGCTATTTCCTGGAGCAGCACCTCTGTTTTGATTACCTGTTATCAACTTCCAATTGATCTATGAAAGCCAAACAATTTCTTTATGGTGGCAGGTCCATGGACGATGATCCACATTGATTAGATTGTACAGCCCTTTGTCTCTCTTGATTAACAGTGCTCCCGTTAGGATCATTATGTACACTATATATACAAAGGTATGTGGACACCCCTTCAAATTACTGGATTTGGCTATTTCAGCCACACCCGTTGCTGACAGGTGTATAAATTCGAGCACACAGCCATGCAATCTCCATAGACAAACATTGGCAGTAGAATGGCCTTACTGAAGAGCTCAGTGACTTTCAACGTGGTTCCGTCATAGGATGCCACCTTTCCAACAAGTCAGTTCGTAAAATGTCTGCCCTGCTAGAGCTGCTCCGGTCAACAGTAAGTGCTATTATTGTGAAGTGGAAACGTCTAGGAGCAACAATGGTGACACAGAACGGGACCGCCGAGTGCAACACTCACTACCGAGTTCCAAACTGCTTCTGGAAGCAACATCAGCACAAGAACTGTTCGTCGGGAGCTCCATGAAATGGGTTTCCATGGCCGAGCAGCTGCACACAAGCCTAAGATTACCATGCACAATGCCAAGCGTCGGCTAGAGTAGTGTCAAGCTCGCCACCATTGGACTCTGGAGCAGTGGAAACGCATTCTTTGGAGTGATGAATCACGCTTCACCATGTGGCATTTCAACGGATTAATCTGTGTTTGGCGGATGCCAGGAGAACGCTACCTGCCCAAATGCATAGTGCCAACTGTAAAGTTTGGTGGAGGAGAAATAATGGTCTGGGGCTGTTTTTCATGGTTTGGGCTAGACCCCTTAGTTCCAGTCAAGGGAAATCTTAACGCTACAGCATTCAATGACATTCTAGACGATTCTGTGCTTCCAACTTTGTGGCAACATTTTAGGGAAGGCCCTTTCCTGTTTCAGCATGACAATGCCCCCGTGCACAAAGCGAGATCCATCCAGAAATGACTTGTCGAGATCAGTGTGGAAGAACTTGACTGGCCTGCACAGAGCCCTGACCTCAACCCCATCGAACACCTTTGCCTAATTGCCCAACATCAGTGCTCGACCTCACTAATGCTCTTGTGGCTGAATGGTAGCAAGTCCCCGCAGCAATGATCCAACATCTAGTGGAAAGCCTTCCCAGAAGAGTGGAGGCTATTATAGCAGCAAAGGGGGGACCAACACCATATTAATGCCCATGATTTCAGAATGAGATGTTCGATGAGCAGGTGTCCACATACTTTTGGTCATGTAGTGTATAATATTATGTTATGTCAATGATCTAAAATGAATCCAGCTTTCAGGCCAAATAAGAAAACAACTCTACATTATCATAGACTTCTTTGGTGGTATGCTGTCATTTAATTTTTTGTTTATTTTAAAC
Source organism: Coregonus clupeaformis (assembly GCF_020615455.1). NCBI lineage: Eukaryota > Metazoa > Chordata > Actinopteri > Salmoniformes > Salmonidae > Coregonus > Coregonus clupeaformis. The sequence continues at coordinate 16,510,633 of NC_059221.1, read as the reverse complement.
TTGTTTTGTTCATGATCATATTGGTCATGAAGTATTCTTTCTGTCATATGAAGTAATTGAATCCAGTAACCTAAATAAAACACTGTAAAATAAAGCTGTATTTAAGCTGTATAACAGCTTAATATGAAAATAAGTAGTTATCATGTGTCAGGTATTTGGACTAATGCCCCACTAAGAAAATAAGCAATGCTTCCAATGGTTCCACATATCCTACATTGACATCCTGTTTCTATCCCAACCTATTAGTCATGAGTTTACCGCACTCTGCAGTTTCTCATGGGCTCTTTGAGGTATACAGCAATGTCATCAAAATCTGCCTGATAAAGCAAAGCTTATCATCATGTTCTCATTTGAACATTTCCAGAGAGAATTCAAGAGATTAGCATGAGTACATCAGAGATGCACTGACAGTTGACAGAGTGTTATTGCTGTAGATGTGTGTTTGGCATTCATATAGATCCCTTTTTTTTATTAGTAAGAGATAGCCCCACCCCTTTAAGAACAGGGCTAAACTCTTATGTATATATACTTAGTTTAGCAGTTTGCAAAGCAGTAAGTCAATCTCAAATCTGCTACCAGTAGCTGGAATACTACAGACATTCTGTAGTAAACACACTAGTTTTACAACAGGAGTGTGTGCTATTGCTGCTTTTACTCGCCAAAGGAGTTGGCATAAGGTAAGACATAGCCTCAAATACTTGTAGCTTTGCTTCGAATGTCATTGGTTTATTTATTGTCCATCGCTTCTCCATAGCAATGAAATGTGAACATACAGTATGCTATTCTTCTTATGTTGTATCTATTAGCGTTGCTTCAAATGTTATTCATTTATTCAAGATGAGGAGCATATTTTATTGGTATACATCATAACATTTGAATTCATCTCACGCTGTTGTTGGAAGCTATTTGGAAGCTACTGCATACTATTTTGATGCAAGAATGGAGTATATCTTTAAAGCATTAACCTTAGGAATAAATGCACAAACACTGACAAACAGTTTCTTCTGCAGGTTTCAACTGTGATCAAGATGGGCAATGAGCATTCCAAAAACAAAGGACATACCAACGATAAGGTATTGGTGATAAAAGCCAAACTTTACAGCATGCTTGTCTTTCTTTGAATGTTGGAATACAGGGGTAAGAAGGCTAGTTGTAGCATTTTACACCCAATAGAAGTGTTCAAGGGCGGAATAGGCATCTGGCATTTCGGGCACATGCCAGATGGCCTGGTCAATGTTTTGCCTAGTGGGCCTGTCTAACTTTTTTAAAAATTGCCCAAAATTATGATGATCTGGGTAATAATGGGCCGGTGTGGGGGTTTGGAGGAAAAAGTGGGCTGGTGTGGGGACCTTAAGGAAAAAAAATGGGACAGTGTGTTAGAAATGCCGGGGCCGATTTCTGGTCCCAGTCCACCCCTGGAAGTGTTTACTGTCTAATAATAGCAGTTTCAAGATACAGACAGTAATATATTAGGGATATTACAAGTGCACATACACTACTGTTCAAAAGTTTGGGGTCACTTAGAAATGTCCTTGTTTTCGAAAGAAAATCAATTTTTTTGTCCATTAAAATAACATCAAAATTGATCAGAAATACAGTGTAGACATTGTTAATGTTGTAAATGGCTATTGTTGCTGGAAACGGCTGATTTTTAATGGAATATCTACATAGGCGTACAGAGGCCCATTATCAGCAACCATCAGTCCTGTGTTCCAATGGCACATTTTGTTTGCTAATCCAAGTTTACCATTTTAAAAGGCTAATTGATCATTAGAAAACCCTTTTGCAATTATGTTAGCACAGCTGAAAACTGTTGTGCTGATTAAAGAAGCAATAAAACTGGCCTTCTTGAGACTAGTTGAGTATCTGGAGCATCAGCAATTGTGGGTTTGATTACAGGCAGAAAATGGCCAGAAACAAATAACTTTCTTCTTAAACTCGTCAGTCTATTCTTGTTCTGAGAAATGAAGGCTATTCCATGCGAGAAATTGCCAAGAAACTGAAGATCTCGTACAACGCTGTGTACTACTCCCTTCACAGAGCAGCCGTGTAGCTCAGTTGGTAGAGCATGGCGCTTGCAATGCTAGGGTTGTGGGTTCGATTCCCACAGGGGGCCAGTATGAAAAGAAAAATATGTATGCACTAACTGTAAGTCGCTCTGGATAAGAGCGTCTGCTAAATGACTAAAATGTAAACAGCGCAAACTGGCTCTAACCAGAATAGAAAGAGGTGTGCGAGGCCCTGGTGCACAACTGAGCAAGAGGACAAATACATTAGAGTGTCTAGTTTGAGAAACAGGCGCCTCACAGGTCCTCAACTGGCAGCTTCATTAAATAGTACCAGCAAAACACCAGTCTCAACAGTGAAGAGGCGACTCCGGGATGCTGACCTTCTATGCAAAGAAAAAGCCATATCTCAGACTGCCCATCTTAATCTTTTATTTTTATTGGCCAGTCTGAGATATGGCTTTTTCTTTGCAACTCTGCCTAGCAACCCACAAATGCTGATGCTCCAGATACTCAACTAGGCTCAAGAAGGCCAGTTTTATTGCTTCTTTAATCAGCACAACAGTTTTCAGCTGTGCTAACATAATTGCAAAAGGGTTTTCTAATGATCAATTAGCCTTTTAAAATGATAAACTTGGATTAGCAAACACAATGTGCCATTGGAACACAGGACTGATGGTTGCTGATAATGGGCCTCTGTACGCCTATGTAGATATTCCATTAAAAATCAGCCGTTTCCAGCTACAATAGCCATTTACAACATTAACAATGTCTACACTGTATTTCTGATCAATTTTGATGTTATTTTAATGGACAAAAAAATTGCTTTTCTTTCGAAAACAAGGACATTTCTAAGTGACCCCAAACTTTTGAACGGTAGTGTACATCTAATACTATATAATTGTAATGGTCTGTACAAAATTGAGTAATGATGAAAGTGATGCGATGAAGGTAATGAAAGCAATGATGGCAAGAGAAACTGATGTCAACTATCTTTCTTCTTATAGACCGAGCAGACTCTAGAGAAGCACCAGAAAGGAGGTTTGAATAGCCATGCTGTAAGCATCTCATCCGATTGCCTGGAGAATAATGGTAAGTATCCAGTACACAACGCCATTATCACATCCACTAATATGTGGCTTTGAGTGGTTTGGTAGCCATTTACATATGGGTGGTCCTCTGTAGCTCAATTGGTAGAGCATGGTGCTTGTAATGCCAGGGTAGTGGGTTGATCCCCGGGACCACCCATACATAAAAATGTATGCACACATGACTGTAAGTCGCTTTAGATAAAAGCGTCTGCTAAATGGCATATTATATTATTATATATCCTCACTATGCACTCACTAACTGTAAGTCGCTCTGGATAAGAGCGTCTGCTAAATGACTAAAATGTAAATGTAAAATCCTGTTGTCACCTGATTGTTACCCCATGATCAATACCCTAAACTTTGGGTCCAACTTGTTGCAACACCTCTGTCTATAATGATAACGTAGTTATTGATTTACAGCTCCAATGGGATGATATGACAGTGACAGCATGCCTTGTAATCAATCTTGAATTGTTGGATTAGTCTGGATCAATTTACAAGTCTCTCAGAATTCTCTGTAAACACAGCAGTCTGTCAGTGCTACTGGGTGGTGTTCAATGTTAACTATAGGCGTATCCTTCAACATAGAGGATGAACAGATGTTTGATCTGTCTATGTGTATATTGTCTCACTAGATCAACAGTCAGGTACAAGGATTTTCAGGCCAAGTCCATATGTATTTTCTCCAAGGGCGATATTATTGATATTGGTCGTCAAGGGGCGGCAGCTAACCTCGAGGTTAGAGTGTTGGGCCAGTAACCGAAAGGTGCTGGTTCGAATATCGGAGCTGACATTGTGAAAAATCTGTCGTTGTGCCCTTGAGCAAGGCACTTAAACCTAATTGTTCCACGGGCGCTGTACGATGGTGACCCTGGCCGTGACCCCACTCCCTGCGGGTGTTTTAGGTGGAGTTGGGATATGCAAGCAACACATTTCCATTAAATTAAATTATTTAGCAGACGCTCTTATCCAGAGCGACTTACATGAGCAATTAGGGTTAAGTGCCTTGCTTAAGGGCACATCGACAGATTTTTCACCTAGTCGGCTCAGGGATTAGAACCAGCGACCTTTCGGTTACTGGCACAACGCTCTTACCCACTAAGCTACCTGCTACCTGCTTGACACTTGTGTGTAACAGGACAAATATAAGAACCCCCCAAATTATTATTTGATATCAGCAAGTGAGACACTAAAGCCACTGTTTCTAGAACAGGTTGTGTTTGTTTCACACGACTAGCCTATATGTCTCTAGTAGCATATTAGTTTTACATACAGTGCAAGGGAAGGTTTTGCTTGCATTGAACTTAAGGTAATGACCTTAGCACTGTGTTGATTAGTCATAAGGGTAGTATCAATAGAAAACACATTTGGTAAAGTTGCACACTATTTACCACACACACTTCCATTTTCTTCAAAATTCTATATTGCCAGACATCAGATAGATCATAGCCAGGTATTACCAACCTGATGCTTGTGTATAAATGATGAATCATAGCAAATAACTTTCTATTTCCTGTCACACCAAGTAACCTATCTCTTGCAGTTACCAGTGAAGCAGCTGTGGAGCAGAACAGTAAGCCTCCCTCACTGCCTCCCTCTGAAGAGACAGGTATAGTGGAGGCAAACGGCAGTGGTCGTGCGCCTGTGGTGGTGGAACAGGAACCTGTCATCAAGAAAGTTCTAGAAGCGGAACCAGAGACTGCTAAGACTGAAACCACACCGGCACCAAACCCCCAAAAGAAGGAGCCCAAGGAGAGTTCTAAAGAAAAATTCAAGAAGAAAGCTAAGCCTCAACCCATCCCCAACCCTGATCCAGCCCTTGAAAATGAGGAGCCCATAAAGGAGAAAGCTGTGGAGGAGAGTAAGAGTTCCCCAGAAGTCCCTGTAACGGTGACCGATGGGATCCACGCTGTAAGTCTCTAATCAGTAATCCCTTCAAATTGGCTTGGCATAAGTTCCATTTCAACTTTACTCAGTGTAGTGATCATTGATTAATGATCATCAACTCCTAACTTGAGATGTTCACATATCTACGTCTAAATTATTTTGGTTATTCCAATGTAGTTAACTAAGGATATTGGCACTGTGATGTGAGTTGTACTTTGAATTGGTAACATTAATTTACAGTAATATTGCATCTGTTGTGAGAACATCAACCAGTCATTCTTCACTTTCCTGTGTTTAACAAAACACATTACAAATCTAACAAAAATTCTTGTTGATTCAAAGGAGACAAGCGAAGTCTTGATGGCTGCACATTTGTTTCCAATGCAACTGGCAGTCAGATTCTCATTTCCGGAGGCAGAGCCTGAACTTTCATCACTGCCGGATTTTCTTACGGCAGACGGCATTCAAATCACTACTGAAAGCTCTGAAGAGCAGCCAGTAACCTCTGAAGAGCAGCCAGTAACCTCTGAAGAGCAGCCTACAGACGATAGTGTCAGCCCACCTGAAGAGGAGACAACAGAACCGGTCTTTGGTGAAGAAGTCACAGAGGATAGAACTCTGGAGAAGAGCCCTGTACCCAAAGAAGAGCTGGAAGAAATTGCAGATGTTCTTGAAAATGAAGCTGCTATAGACTCAGCAATCGCTGCAGAACTAGAAGAGCTTAAAAAAATGGCTGCTATTCTTGAAGATGTAGCTGATATAGAATCAGAAGAACTTGAATCTAGCCCCAGTGCTAAAGGGACAACTGAGAAAAACAAGAAGAACGATGAAGGGAAAGAAACAAGCCACTCATCATCGAGGTTGCTTGGTCAGCTGCAATCGGCATGTATGAAAATCATTAAAGAATCAGTATATAGCCCTATCAGTGTCAGTGCTGAGGTGTCTACAGAGGGCTGCGGCACTATTAACATTACACTTAAGGTCAGTCTGAGGCAGAGAGGAGATTTGAAATGCGAGGATGAGACTGCCACTGAAACAGCATTGGATTTGGAGTAATTCACAGCTGAGGAGCAGGATCCTCCTCAAACTTCAAAGAATCTAGATTCTGTGAATAAATTATTTGACACTGTGAATACCTACGAAAGGAAACCAATTGCAGTACTAGTATTATAATTTTTTGGCTAATCTGACATGCTTATATGATTGTATGGTTTATTATACTGAACAAAAATATAAACGCAACATGTAAAGTATTGGTCCCATGTTTCATAAGCTGAAATAAAAGATCCCAGAAATGTTCCATACGCACAAAAATCGTATTTCTCTCAAAAGTTGTGCACAAATTTGTTTACATCCCTGTTAGTGAGTATTTCTCATTTGCCAAGATAATCCATCCACCAGACAGGTGTGGCATATCAAGAAGCTGATTAAACAGCATGATCATTACACAGGTTCACCTTGTGCTGGGGACAATAAAAGGCCACTCTAAAATGTGCAGATTTGTCACACAACACAATGCCACAGATGTCTCAAGTTTTGAGGGAGCGTGCAATTGGCATTCTGACTGCAGGAATGTCCACCAGAGCTGTTGCCAGAGAACTGAATGTTAATTTCTCTACTATAAGCCGCCTCCAACAATGTTTTTGAGAATTTGGCAGTACATCCAACCGGCCTCTCAACCGCAGACCACGTGTAACCACGCCAGCCCAGGATCTCCACATCTGGCTTCTTCACCTGCGGGATCGTCTGAGATCAGCCACAGCTAATGAAACTGTGGGTTTGCACAACCGAAGTATTTCTGCACAAACTGTCAGAAACCGTCTCAGGGAAGCTCATCTGCATGCTCGTCGTCCTCCCCAGCATTTCGTCGGCCTCCCCAGGGTCTTGACCTGACTGCAGTTCGGCGTTGTATCCTACTTCAGTGGGAAAATGCTCACCTTCGATGGCCACTGGCACGCTGGAGAAGTGTGCTCTTCACTGATTAATCCTGGTTTCAACTATTCCGGGCAGATGGCAGACAGCGTGCCATTCATCTGCCACCATCACCTCATGTTTCAGCATGATAATGCATGGCCCCATGTCACAAGGAGCTGAACACAATTCCTGAAAGCTGCAAATGTCCCAGTTCTTCCATGGCCTGCATACTCACCAGACATGTAACCCATTGAGCATGTTTGGGATGCTCTGGAACAACAACATTCCACAGACCACAATCAATAGCCTGATCAACTCTATGCGAAGGAGATGTGTGAGGCAAATGATGCCCACACCAGATACTGACTGGTTTCCAATCCATACACATACCTTTTTTTAAAGGTATCTGTGACCAACAGATGCATATCTATTTTCCCAGTCAGAGGGCCTAATTTATTTATTTCAATTGACTGATTTCCTTATATGTAACTCAGTAAAATCTTTGAAGTTGTTGCATGTTGCGTTTATAGTTTTGTTGTGGTCAGTGTATTTTATCTTAGCTGTGATCTTTGCAATTAAAATGTAAAAAAGTGTGGTTCAAAGTCTGGTTTATTTTTTAAATTGTGTTAGTATTTTACTTGTACACAGCACATTGTTCATGTTACCTAGTGTTGATATTTCAGTGTAACATTTCTAGTGTTGATTCAGGTGTTATTAAATTAACTCTGTAAGTGTTAAATTAACACTAATTGGTGTAAAATAACCCCCGTGTTGGTGTTAATAACCAGTTTTAAGCAATAAACTATGCCCATCATTATCATATTTCCCAGCATTTTCTATTGCAGGTTGATTTGTTAAATTGTTTGTTTCAATATCTATGTTTTTGCATGTACATTGATTGATTAATTAATTTTATGCTACTCAAATATAAATAACATACATTTTTCCCTGTACATGAATCCCATACATGAATCCCGAGCCGACAAGGTGAAAAATCTGTTGATGTGCCCTTGAGCAAGGCACTTAATCCTAATTGCACCTGTAAATCGCTCTGGATAAGAACGTCTGCTAAATGACTAAAATATAAATGTTAAATAAAAATAGTACATTCTGGATATTCCCACTCTTGCTGGATTCCAATAGGAATTACATACAATGTGACTTACTGCCCTGAAAACCTTGAGTTTAAGGTCACTGTATTAGGGTCAAACTAGGCCCTCAAAATAAGGCCTTATTAAATACTTGTTGTATTGTGTTAAAGTATTACATTTTAATGGTAAAATATTACATTAGGATCTCACTTGGTGAAGGCCACAGGACTGAAAATTGATTAATGCAACAACCATGCCTGTCACTAAAAAATACAGTCATGGGTGGTAGCTCTACAATTCACTTGAAAGGCAATGCACTTTGGGAAATATGCATATAAGGCTTTACACTAAGCAGTGTGTTAATTTAATACTGACAAGTGTGGACCCGTATATACACTGGACCAGTGTTAAATGTAATCCTGCCAGTGTTGATTTAACACTGGAAATTTTGCTGTGTATCTGCCCCTATGTACATAAACATTCTCTCTGCTTCCACACGGCAAGCGGTACTGGAGCATCAAGTCCGACACCAACAGTCTCCTGAACAGCTTTTATCCCAAAGCCATAAGACTGCTAAATAGCTAACAAAATGGCTTCATGGACTATCTGTATTGACCCTTCTATTTTAGTGAATTTTTTGCACTGTCTCTATGCAAACTCTACACACACTCACACTGACACACACACACACACACACACACACACACACACACACACACACACACACACACACACACACACACACACACACACACACACTGACTACACACTCACATGCAATCATCATATATGCTGCTGCTACTCTGTTTATCATAAATCCTGATGCGTAGTCACCTTACCCCTGTACATATCTAACCCTACCACTCCAGTATCCCTGCACATTGTAAATATGGTATTGGCACTGACCCTGGAACTGACTCTGTATATAGCTTACTTACTTTCTTGTGTTCTTATTTCTATTTCTCGTATGTTTTTGTTCTACTTGACTTTTTTATTTTATTTTTTATAGTACTACCGCATTGTTGGGAAAGAGCAAGTAAGGCATTTCACTGTACTAGTGCACGTGACAATAAAAAACTTGAAACTTGAATTCAAATTCAATTATTTTCATTGAATATTTTACTAATGTATAGATCAGTCTGGGGAGTTTATGTAAAGAGGGTGGGATGTGTTGACATATTAGATAGTCAACTCATGTTCCGGTTGAACAGATATTCTTGTTCAATGACTGGAGCGAAGCCCAGATGATGAAGGAGCATTGTTTCATTTAAACTAAGTCATATTACTGTAAGGAATATTATTTTTTATTTTTTATTTTTTATTAAATTAAATTAAAATTTTCAATTAAATGTATATATTGTTGGATAATAATGGAGGATTTTCTTAGAATATCATACCACAAAGCAAGATATTTGAGTTTGCTGACATTTCTCAGAGCAAAGAGAGAGACTGAAGTCTCCAACATTGCTGAATATCAATGAGTGTGTGTGTGGGGTGGGGGGACAGGCTATAATAAAGGGTGATTGTTGATGGTGCACCAAGTAGGCAGAGGCATGGTTGGAATTGTGATCCCATCTCAATGCTGATCTAACAAACTCATTGCTTGCATATCAGCTCCAGTGCTCCAACACATTCACATTTCTGAGGGATAATTCTCTGTGGTTGTCTATAGGAGCCACTTGCTGAGGTAAAGGAGGATACAGGATACAGAGAAGTGAAGCCTCCCAACCCTAGTCCAGAGGCAGAGGAGGTCAAAGGCCCCGGAATTGGCGAGGAAAGCATTCACCTTGAGGAAAACCAAGAGGGTGAGAGTCAAACAGAAGAGAATCCAGTTATGAACTTCTTTAAAAAACTAGTAAGTCGATTTTTTTTATCGAATTTGATTTGTGTTGTTTACAGAATTGAAGAGTTGTTTTAATAGTAAGGCCATAAGTGAATAGATATGCACAAAATATTTGATTGCCTAATGGTTGTTTTATAATACATTTAAAAGGAGTTGCCAAAATATTTCAAGCCTTTGTAAAAATCTATTGTGAAACCACTACAAATACTATTGAATAACCAAAAAAAAAAAGGAAGATTTGTATAATACTGTCAAAATTCCAAATATGCTTCTGAATAGCAAAACATTTGGAATAATGCTTGATTATGGTACAATAATACTAATCTTCTGTTGTGAAGTAGGGACCAAAGAAACTACATTTACATTTACAAACTAAATGATAAAACAGTGCATGCTCCATCAGTGATGACATTGTATTTTATACTGTAAAGTGCTGTCAGTGATCTCGCTCATTGTGTGTGAAAAATATGTGTAGAGTCAGCCTAAGGGCAATGAGGGCGTCTCTAAGAAAGAGAGATCACGTCTTGAAGGAATGATTACACAGGCAGCTATTGTCTTTTCTCTTCATCATGCCTTCTTTTGGAATCATGCCTCCATAAAGAGTTAACATAGCCCCAGCGCCATGCTAATCAAATCCTTTGAACATGCGGGAATGTGGTGGTCTTTTGTTCAGCCTATAGTGTGAGCTCACAAGGGAGGCCTGTGCCATTGGAAGTTGAGATGCGTGAAGATAGAGCGAGGGAAGGCCTACGCCATCTCCAGAGCACAATGGCTGTCACAATGAAAGAGCATGTACTGTATGTGCTTTGCCAGTGACCTCTTTGTGTGCCATCAGTTAGACAACCATAGACGTCAATGGCTATATGACTAACTTAAAGACATCTGTCTTATGAAAACAGTAATTTCACTGTTCCCTGTGACAGTAACTCTCTTATCAAAATAAACATGGTGATATTGCTGTTATCTACTGTCTGCATTGCATTTCATTTGAAAAAAGAAATTAAACATCAACATACACTTAAATGCTAGATATTTTCATAGGAAACAAAGGGTAGTTCACAATTTTGACTGACATCTAAGATTGTACACAGACACTCGTGACTCAATATATAGTATGTCTGTGTTTTACCAAGGTGACTCCTACCAAAAAGACCAAGCAAGAAACAGCCACCCCTGACGTTACAAAAGACCAAGTAAGCATGTATTTTTATTTGAAACATAATACATTATGCAAAAGCACTGAATCCCATTTAATACAGATACAATTATGCACAGATATCCTATAGTATAGTATTCTGTATTCTATGCTGAACAAAAACAAAAAAATGCAACAATTGAGTTACAGTTCACATGAGGAAATCAGTCAATTGAAATAAATAAATTAGGCCCTAATCTATGGATTTTACATTACTGGGAATATAGATATGCATCTGTTGGTCTCAGGGCTCCCGAGTGGCCCAGCGGTCTAAGGCACTGCATCTCAGTGCTAGAGGTGTCACAAAGACCCTGGTTTGATTCCAGGCTGTATCACAACCCGGCCATGACTGGGAGTCCCATAGGGCCGCACAATTGGCTCAGCGTCGTCCGGGTTTGGCCGGGGTAGGCCGTCATTGTAAATAAGAATTTGTTCTGACTTGCCTAGTTAAATAAAGGCAAAAAAATAAAAACGTTTAAAAAATGGGCCTCACAATGTTTTTTTGGGGTTGTGTGACAATTTTTTGATTGGCCTTTTATTGTCCCCAGCACAAGATGCACCTGTGTAATGATCATGCTGTTTAATCAGCTTCTTGATATGCCACACCTGTCAGGTGGATGGATTATCTTGGCAAAGGAGAAATGTTCACTAACAGGGATGTAAACAAATTTGTGCACAGAATTTGAGAAAAATAAGCTTTTTGTGCGTATGGAACATTTCTGGGATCTTTTATTTCAACTCGTGAAACATGGGACCAACACTTTACATGTTACGTTTATAAAATAAAATAATAATGACAGCTTTTCTTGCCGAAGCCTTACTTTACCTTCAGTAGAAAGAAAACATGTTTCTCACTGCTTACACCAACAAAGGTGAAAAAGTAACAAGTGAAACATATCTCACTCTTACCACTTATCATCTTCATCCCTTTGGTAACATGGGGCCTCATTCAACATTGCCGTCGTTAACATCTACACTTGAATCATGTTTTGTTTCAGTTGCAACATATTAACCTACAGTGAGAGGTTTTTGGATGACTTTGATTGCAACTTTTATTGAATGCAGAACCCCCCCCATAAATTAATCATATTGAATCCCAATTATGTCAAATACAGGCTGAGTTAAACAGGCCAATGATTCTTGAGCCTTTTTAAACGAGTATTTAGTAGTGTCAGCAGTCTGCCATAACTGGCATCCATCTTCTGCTGAAGGCCATAGCTGAGAAGACATGTGCAGGCCAAGGGGCGTCTTGCTCAGCTGTGGAGCCTGTTGCAAATAATCCTGGTTAAACCAGAACTAAAATCTTGCATAATTTGTTCAGATGTTCGATTGTTTACGTAGTCTGTCCATGAGAGATTAGTTGCAAAAGATGCCTCTTCAGGTCCTCTAATCTGTCACGATTCAGACAGACGACCAGAGGACCACAATTGCGTCACACCAGAAAGTTTATTAAACTTAAGGAAAAAGGGAAGTAGGGAGTGAATGAAGGCTCCAGGGGTAACAGGGATCCCGTCCAATGCGCTGGGTCTGTGCCCCCCCCAGTGGCAGCGATGCGTCCTATGAAGCCGGTGGTGGGTGGTCCAGAAGTCCTGGGGGGAGACACAGACACAACAGGGCGGAATGAAACCAGGCAGCAGTACAGTTCAAGGGAAATCCAAAATACGTAGTAGCAAGGCAGAAGGCTGGTCAGAGTTACCGGGATTGAAGAGTAGTCAGGAGTCGTAATGGCAGAAGCAGGTCTGGATCTCCTGAGGCAGAAGAGTATCCAAAAAACAGGCAGGTCCGGGGTCACAAAACCAGGGTGAGCCAGAAGCGCGAGCAAACAGGTTCCGGGTGTGAGCATTGCAGACGATCTGACACCGGAGAGCTGAAAGACAGGGCCTTAAATACTGGGAGAGGTTAGTGGGTAATGCAGCGCAGCTGGCAGAGTAATTAGAGCCGAGCAGAGCAGGGACAGGTGGAGCTAGTTAGGCTGAGTAGAGAGAGGGAGGTGAGCAGAGTGGAAGATAGTGGAAACAAATTAAGGTGGTAACCCGGTGGAGTGAGAGGGCTCATGACATAATCAAGCTGTTTAGACAGAAGGTTCATGATCTCTTAGCAGAACCAGAATGGTGATTATTCTCCTTTTTACCAGCACTAACTATTGTTTGTTATTGTCACCAAACAGTCACAAAAAGAGGCCCAACCAACAGCAACAACTACGGTGAGTACTAAATAAATACATAAATCATGTTTTGTGAGTTATTAACTAGGTGTCAGTGATCAACTATTCCTATTTTGCTTCCTTTTCAATTGTACCTCTCCCTCGAATAGGCTGCACAAGTAGCGGATGCTCCAGCAGCAGCCAAAGGAGGAATGTCAATCCCACCACCCCCACCTCCAGCCCCGGCACCACCTAAGATGGAGGTCAAAGCAGAACTAGCTGCCCAACCTGTGGCAAACACACCAAAAGAAGAACCAAAGGATGCTGCCAAAGAACCAGAGGCAGCCAAGCCAAAATCTGACAGCCCGTTTAGCAAACTTTTCAGCAAAAAGGTAAGCCAATACCTGCACTATAAGGCACAAATGTATAACGTTCTGTAAAAGAGAATAATATAATGTATAAATGTCTGTGTCAGATTGTAACAGTTTGATGTGAATTTGAGGCATTGCCAGGCCTCAAGTCTAAAATCAAGGTTAATTCAACAAGTGGAGCCAGTGCCCCTGCCAAGCCTCCTGCAGCGGTAAATGACAATACAAAATTCAGCGATTTTGAAACTAACAGAGTTAAGCTCATTGTGACATCAATCATTTCATATAACTGTATTAAAATCATTGCATCTTGTGGGTACACTATCTACTAGCTACATCATACAGACTGATGCCTTTTCTCTTGTGCAGACCATCAATACAGAGACCAAACAGAGCAGTCCCTCAGAGCATTTATGTAAATGTAGACCTATCTCCATACTTCCAGTAACATATTGTGACATTTCATGGAGTTTCATTGCTGATGTTTTTCTCAATGTGGAATCAACACACTTGAGATAGCGCCGCAATCAGTTGGACTGTGGCATGGCTTGTGGAGAATGGGCTTAGGTCTGAATCCATTCATTCATCATCTGTGAGCATTAATAGCATAATAGCGTCCCACAACATCAGAAATCCAACAAAATCTAATTCAGTCATTTGAGCCCAAAGAAACAACGTATATAACAGCAGACCAAATACTGATTTCCTTATTTCATACAGAAACTAAATTTGACTCAGTTTTCCATTCCGACTGTGTGTGTGCGAATGCTTCTTTGTGCGCGAATGCTTCTTTGTGTCTTTAATTGTGTGGTGAACTGTGCTTCTTCACACCTACCTATGCCTTGCCATGTTGCCCATACAGTAAAAAAGGCTAGATAGTTCAGATAAACATCCTTCTGCTCTCCACAGCCAGTTGCTGAAGTACAGGTAGAAGTGGAGAACTCTCTTGGCATACTCCATCCACCCTGTGCTGTCTTTTTCTCTTTCTGTCGGGTTGCATGGTCGAATTGGGTATTCACGCTATCAGTTATAATTGGTCTCATTCGTCTCATCAATAGGGTGGCCCTAAGGGGCAAAGTACATCACATCTCTTTCACAGTACCAGTTTTGTTTCCAGATTAAAGCTTTTCATCCCCCTCATGTCTTTCTTATCTGTTTGGTGGGTTCTTTTCTGGTTCTTCCAGGTGGCGGATATATATTTTTTGCCTTTATACCCACCTTAATCCTGAGAAGGGCTCATAACTACGTTTTTCTCTTCTGCTGTTTTGATAAAGAAGATAGATGCCTCAAAGACGGCTACTCTGGAGGCCTCTGCCAAACCAAAACCACCACCGGCACCTGCACCGGAAGAGGAGAAGAAACCGGCTGCAGCCAAATCCTCTTTTTCTCTTTTCAAGCCCAAGGTAAGGCAGATATTTTACTTACATCCCACTTTGGTTCTCAACGGGAACTACACATGCATGTTATTTTGGAAAGACAGGAAAATGTGCAAATGTGATAAACAATAACGGAATGGTGTGAATTTGAGGACCTCCTAAACCAAATGGCTTCAAAAGTCCAGACGGCTTCAACAAGTGGAGTCCGACTCCTCAAGAAACCTTTCAAAGGGGTAAATGACCATACCTGACAGCCAGTGTGAAATTAACAAGAGTGATCTCACTAAGTTCAGCTTATGCTGGTACTACCATATTGAAATATCCTGTGCAAATAATGTACATTATTTGGTACATCAATTGATATCTGTTGCATACACATGATCCAAAAACAGCTGGTTAGACTAGTGATGGTTTTTCCATTTATAATTTCCATAAATCATATCTTTACCAGCCAGAACAATATTCCCATTAGTCTAGTCATTATTTCATTGCATCAATTGTGCTCTTGTATTGTGCTAGTCAATGTATTAATGTGTGGGCTCAGCTTTACCTGGTGAGAGAAAGGAGGCAACGTCATAATACAGCTTTGGATCCAGACATAGCTTTACGATGAACATTTACATGATACAAATTACACTCTGAAATGTATCTTTTGATTATTTGTCGTAATTCAATCAGGTTTCTAAACCCAAAAAGGAAGCCCCAGCCCCAGCCCCAGCCCTAGCTGCAGAAGCCGCAGCTGGCCCAAGTGTAGCCAAGGAAGAACCAAAGGCCCCAGAGATCCCTGCTGTGGACAGCAAGCCAGCATCAGGACCCTCAGAGGGTGGGGAGAATTCCCCCGTCCTCCCTAAGAGGCTGGAGAAGAGGAACTCCATCCACTTGTTCTTCAAAAACCTGGTAGGCTGAATTGGCAATTCTGCTCTTAATCAAATGTGCCACCACTAGACGGCCTCAGCAACTTACTATGACTGTGAGCCATTCTTTACAATGACATGTTGTTGAGAGATATCGCTTATGGAAAAGTAATGTGTGGAAAGCAAATGTAAGTTCTCATATAAAGTTCTAACGTTACATTGATAAGTAAAAAAAAACGTTCCTTTCCTTGCAGGGGAAACGCCAGTCAGACGCAGGAGTACAAACAGAACCAGAGAAGACCAAATAAAAAGGAAACACCCCTTATTTGCCCCCCCAAAATCATTTGGAAATGAACTTTTTATTTGTTAGATACATAATGTTTGGTCATCTGATCGCACTATTGAAGGGATGGTGGTAAGAGCGAGGTTCTTTGAGGGACAAAGGCTGTAGACTGGTCTGGTCTAGTCTTTGTGGAGGATTTCAGAGAGTTGTTCTTTGTCAAGGAGGTCAAATATATGTTTTGGTTGAAAGGCTTGATAGGTAGAAAAACGTGTGGTTAGTGACTTGTACTGGGAGCAACATCCATTTTCTATAGCCTGTGCTGTTAAACTTGACCTCTTTCTTTGTAAATTATAGAGTATTTAACCTGGCTTTGACAGATTAATGTATCTAATGATCTAACGCAATATAAAACATTTTGCTTGATTTCTTTCACTTTGTGTAAAAACATAACTAGTCTGAAATAACATGTGGAGTACATACAATGGTTTCAGATAAGTTCCTAGGATGGTTTGTAGAATAGATGCATAAAGCTCAGCTTGGAATAGAGAGATAATATTGGAATATACTCAACATGTAATGGAGGAGTTGGTGACATTTTGATTATGTTTTCATTAAGGCTAAACATGTGCACTTTACAATGTCCTTTTTAACTTTGCAGGAACTGTACATGGATGCAAATATATCATTTATGATAAATATAATATATACAATATATTATATATATAATATAATATATATAATATATAAATATACAATTTATGATTATAATCATACACAGGGGGACATCACAATCGTTACGTTTGTTGGGCTGCACATATCATCTGGTAGCCTATAGAGCTAACATTGCATAGTCAGGAATCAAAGCTGATTAACATTTTCCTATGAGTTTTCCTAAGAATGGCGGTAAGTTTTCATTTGATTGCACTGTTTTACATACTGTATGTGTGCCTGTATGAACACTGTTATCATTTTTGGGATCATGTCTGTTTATTTCTGCATTTATTGATTATATATAGAATCTGCAAATAGATTATTTCCTGTGCCAACCCTTCACAAATATATGATACCATAACATTATATTTGTTTTATTAAAGCACTTTTTCTGTAACTGTTTAAAGAGAATACATGTATATAGTATTTATTTCCTTGTTTTCTATGTCTCAATTTAGGCCAAAATTGGAATCCAAATATTTAGGGTTAACTTAAATGACCCTCTAATATATTGATTTCATGTTATCATCAAACAGGATTTTCCAAGTGTTGCAATAACTGAAAAAGACATGACCCAACAAGTTTATCTTGCATGACTGAAGTAGGAAGCCAAGCTGTCTTACAGTATGTTTTAAGGCCACACCTCATTGAATACATACAACTTGAAAACACTGAACAACACCCTTGCTAATCACCCAAGCAACGGCTTTGATTGTTATGGCATTGGTCAGGTATTCTTGTTATATGAGAGCCTGAGAGAGTGTGTATGAAAAATCCTCACAGGCAAATTATATTTGCAGCTGATATTAGCAGCTGCCTGTGATAGAGAAGTGACTCCCTAATCTTTTTAAAGTGCCCCATCATGGAGTCGTCTGTCTGTGGAGAAATGTGTTTTAGATAGCTGTGTCTGAGATCATCCACCATTAAGTGATGAGTTGCCGTCCCTGAAGGCACAACTCACACTGCTCCTTTGTTATCTGAAGCAATGTTCTTGCATTGCCCCCTGTAATCGCTTCAAATTGTGCATCATTGCCATAAAGTAGAGAGAGAGAGAGATGGAGGGAGAGAGAGAGAGAGAGAGAGAGAGAGAGAGAGAGAGAGAGAGAGAGAGAGAGAGAGAGAGAGAGAGAGAGAGAGAGACGTAGGGTAGTACTACACTAGACATTTTATTTGTTCCCATTGTCTGTCCTTTTCCCTGCGGAAATATCACATTTTGCTTTGGCAGTAACCATATCATACTAATGTGTCTGAGAGAACTGAGTTAATTCGTATTATTTTCAGAAGAGATGTAGTAAATGGTAGCACATGATGGACCAGGAGAAATACAGAAACTATTTTCTAAATGTGCTTTGACTAATGACTTCAAACTACACAGTCAGCTATGAAAAGTGGGAGACTTTTTGATCATGCATAAACTGATACATCTGAACTTACTGTGACTCCACCTTTGTGGCAGTACATACTGTACACACTCTTGAATATGTATAATGTCAGATATGGAACAGTTTTGCTCACTCATACTCATTCATGAATATACTCTTAGAAAAAAGGTGCTATCTAGAACCTTAAAGGCTTATTAGGCTATCCCCATAGGAGAACCATTCGGAGAACCCTTTCTGGTTCGAGGTAGAACCCTTTTGAGTTCCATGTAAAACCCTTTCCACAGAGGCTTCTACATGGAACCCGAAAGAGTTCTACCAGGAACCAAAAATGTTTCTACCCTTTTGTCAGAGAGTGTAGTGAATCAATATTCCACTATACTGTAATGCTCTTACACTCCGTCAATGTTGAGGTGCTTCTACAGTAAGCAGGAAGGCTGATGGTGGTAAACACCTAACTATGAAATAGTGTGGAATAGGAAGATTTAACCCAAATAATTCCTGTAAATATTCCTCAGAGGAGCTGATCTATGAACATGCTGCTTCAGTTCATCACAGGACAATACGTGTGAGTGTGTGAATGAATGCAGCACACAAACCAGAGGACCCAGAGGGGGTAGGAGGGCCAAGCCAAGGGAACAGTGGGCTGCCTGGGAGGCCTATGGGAACTGGGGAGGCCTACTGTCAACACTAATGTGTGTCATGGCCGTGCAGCGCTGTACTGCTCTGCTCTGCAGCAGCATGTCTACAGGGAGGCATGGGGGATCACATTACAAGGACCAAGGAAGACTCAACTTATTCCCAGGCCTCCTAATAGCAGGTTAATGGCAATTTCCAACCACCAGACGATGTTAAACTAAGTATTAATATACTGCATTGTCAAGAGTATATATCAGCAGGCCATTGCATGATTGTATGTGCATGCATGCACGTATGACTGTAAGTCGCTTTGGATAAGTGTGCTAAATGGCATATATTATTTATTATATATTATTGAGCATAATGTGGATGTATAGTATTCAGATGTAGATACACAGAGTTGCTCTATGGAGGTGTGGCACCGGAGGGTGTGTTATTGTCACAGTCTTTTGAGTTGAGTCACTGATCTTCCTGGTTTGAGGGAACTGGGAGGACATGGCTAACCACATTGTTTAGAGTGTTGTTGACGTTATAGCTCATGATGTGTAATAACTCTCCCAATATTTAATAGTGTTAATCTATGGGATGCATTCTCTTTGACATATACCATATTACGTTTTCTTTCTGGCTTTGAAGATCTAAAGTCATCAATCCAAGGTCTGTATTCCCATGACGATAACATACATGGCATTCATAATGTGTTTGGGGTCTTTACAGCAATACAGGAAATAATAATTGTATTTCCGAACAGCCAATCCATTAATGCATTAACATTTCTGCCACAAGAGGGCAGTCAACACAATAAAACTATTCTCTATCAAGCAGATGACTAATTTAACTAATCTTGACCAGTTTAGAATATCAAACTACAACTCTCGTACCTTATGTTGTAAAAATAATTATCCTTCTGATAGCCTTACAATTTATGATGAAAACAGCTATAGAGAACTGATCATGACCATCTGGGTTAACAGAGGGATTATATACAGTATTATCAGTGTCTTTCAGATGGAGCAGCACTACAGACGTAGAATCTTAATTTGAGCCAGTTTGCTAAAGCAGGACAATAATCCTGCAACAACAAGAAATGTGAATTATTAAGTGGATTATAATTAATGGAGATTTTTGTAGGGGTTGATCTATTTTGCTAAGGGAAAATCAAGTCTGAAATTTCAAAGTGAAAATAACAAACTTCAGAAGCCTTTTTAAACCTCAATTACACTACAAGTTTTACATTTCCTGCATTGCAGTAAAGTTATCCTGCAACAGGGTGATCAAATTAAGATCCGACATCGGTATGATCATAAAGGAAGCTGATCCCTGAGTCTGGAAGGGAACAATGCAGTCAGCTGCTCCTGGCACATGCAGACAAAAACAATTCTACATGCATAGTCTGTTAGCAGGAACTCACCCATGCACCCATCCCTCCATCACATATTAGTGCTGTGAGCTGAATACAAAATCATTATTTGTTTTGCTAAT
Organism: Coregonus clupeaformis; assembly: GCF_020615455.1. NCBI lineage: Eukaryota > Metazoa > Chordata > Actinopteri > Salmoniformes > Salmonidae > Coregonus > Coregonus clupeaformis. The sequence goes on along the minus strand of NC_059221.1, from coordinate 16,490,371 downwards.
ATGCTAAAAGATTATATGCACACCACTCTCACCAAGTCTATAATACAATTTGTTTTGTTTTCTTCTTTTGTAAAACAGAGGCTGATATTAGCTCCAACATTGTACCAACAATAAATTGAAATTCCCTCTGGGAAAATGGAGGTTATTCTATTCTATTCTATTATATTATATTCTATTCTAAATGTCTGTAAATAAAAACAATCATGTCTATTATTTCTTTCATTTTGCCAATAGGATGTTGGCATATGCTATTTTGTGTCTTTTTGCAACTCAAGCCAGAGGCAGACAGTGTGCTCTATTGTCCCCTAAATTATTGACTAAAGAGAGCAACTTTTTATGCTTGGTATATTTTTTTTGTTAGGATCATTGGACAATACAACCTGTAAGCAACAAGTTTTGCACCAGGACCAAATGCTATTTCATGTTGAGACCGTTAAATGATTCTCAGACATAATACTGCCATTCCAGATTGCTAGCTTTTCACAAAGCCTTTGTGGCTAGGGAACAATGGAAATGAGCGGGAGGACACAGTGCGTGTCACGTGACATGTGGTGCCTTTGATTAACATTCTAGACTTATTTGTATGACAGGAACTCAGGATTAAGCAAGGATATAAAAAAGGCTAAAAAGAGCAAGCAACTCCCTAATGTTGTTTCATACAATTAAAGTAAAAAAGGTACAGTATTGCTACTTCATTCAACAATAAGCAACCTGTTGGTGAAGGATAGAATAGAATTCCCTCCTTGGCCATATGTTCAGTTCAAGACATTTGCATAGGTCAAATAGATAAAGCAATGATCACATGAAACTATGATCAAAAACTTAATTTGAATATAGAAATGAGACGTTTCAAATCTATTTGGCTGTTAACACACACTATTCATGTATCAACAGTGGCAGAAATAAATGACTGCTCTGTGAATGTTTTTTCTGAATAGTTTTTCATTCTGACATAGCTGTGTTATGTAGCCTAAATTCACGTTTCTGACACAAGCCTGGTGGACTTTTGAGACATCAAAATGTTGTCACTCAGAGTACACTTCCTAAGGACATGTTCTTAACCTGCTCTGTAGATCACAGCGGGAGTTGGACATGTCCCAATTGGCTGTGGTGGTTCTCCACACTATCACCCAACTTGTGTTCTGTGTTCTTTCTGTGTTCATTATACAGGCTGGATGGAGATCCATGGCAATGTTCCAGCCAGTTGCTGGAGATGTTTTGGCAAATGCCTGCTGACAGCGGTCGATGTGGATTTGTTCACTGTTCTTCATCACCCTCGACAGCTGGGGATGGGTTTCTCTCCCAATGATTACTGCACTGTAATGTATTCCTTAAACCATTCAGAATAGAAAAAAAGGCATTTCAAATGGTTTAGGAGGGTGTGATGAATGCTTTCTTCATTGAACATTTTTATCCCAATGTCTATTTTGTGGACAGTATCAAGCCAATGTAAAACATAGAGATCCTATAATTCATATAATTGTTCTATTCTATATAATTATTTGATGTAATATTTGTTTCTAACCAGGAATGCAAGTAAAAAGATCTAGATCTCTTTGTTCATTAATCATCAAGTCAAAGTATCTGAAACTAACAAAACTGTAACATAGAACCGTAATCACTCAAGTGTTGTTTATCTATGCTAGTAGAAGGAGGAGGGGTGGGGTGGGGTGGACTTAACATCCAACATCCAAAGACAGTGTGATTGTTATTAGTTAGCTTTCCTGACTTTCTTGAGCCCTCACAAAATCCACAAGGGCAAGTTGACCTATTCATGAGGTAAAGGAGGATTAGTACATCATTTATGTGAAAAAGCAAATTGTGAATAGATTTTTCGGAGTAGTCAATGGCATAATGATTGAGAGGAGAAATACAATGAGATCTATGCTACTGCCAGCTGTCAGAGGAGCTGGGGTGGGGGAGGGGTGAAGCCGTTGCTTTGACATGCAAGTACTCTGACGAAAAGAAGAGGAAATGTGATCAGCTGTACTAAGAAAGAATAAAGTATTGGTCTTGACTTTACACTCTCTATGAGTAAATACATTTATCCATCAACTTTGTATAGCTTGAATGGATATTCATTTCATTTTCCATTCGGTAGATCCCGTAGGTGTATTTATTTGTTGTATTGTAGGCTATGGTGTGTTATAATAATAATAATAATAATAATATAATAATATGTTATGGATTATAAACTGGTTAGTTTGGGTCCTGGAGGCTGATTGGTTGAAAGCTGTGGTATATCAGACAATATACCACGGGTGTGATGCAAAAAGACTTGTTTACTGTTATATTTATGTTGGTAACCAGTTTATAATAGCAATAACGCACCTCTGGGGTTTGTGGTAGCCAGTTTATAATAGCAATAAGGCACCTCGGGGGGTTTGTGGCATATGGCCAATATACCACTGATAAGGGCTGTTTCCAGGCACTCCATATTGCGTCATGCATAAGAACAGCCCTTAGCCGTGGTATTTTGGCCATTTACCAAACCCCCTCTGGCCTTATTGCTTAATTATAAACCACTTATTCCTTTGAGCTAAACATTCAAACTAATGTCACAAATAAGAAAAAGGCAAAAGGTTGAATAGTCAAATTACCTTTTCAGTGATAATTTGTTTTGTTTTTTAAAGGCAAAGCTATAGGGCTATCATTCAATGCTTGAAAAGCACAATGACCTGCTCCTACATAGCACATCATCCCACATGTAGCTGAGTTTTAGGTCCCCATCCCCCCTCCCCAAATGGTGCTCTGTTCTGTTGCAATGGGAAGTGGAGTGAGAGACATGTAAAAGGTAGTCAACATGGCGTTGAGAATTTTGCTTATCACAAAGAGTTGCTAAAACATTGCTATTTTATTTAGGCCTAGTTGCTAACTAACTGTGGCTGTCTCAAATGGAAATTATGTAGGATACAAACAAATTTGTACTAGCCCATACCTTAGTCTTATACAGAATAGTCACACTAGCCAATTCATTATCTTATCTTGGGCTATCCTCTTAACTCTCAGACCAAATCAATAGCTGACTAATCATCCCATGACACAAACGTCATTGCAATGATTACATTTGTTATTGTCTTTTGTTGGACAGGCCTTATATCTACAGACGTTCTGTAACCTTGCTTTCGTAAGAGATACATTTTTGTGCGTCTCACGTTGTGCGTCCCCTTTGTGCGTCCCACATGACAGCGGAGACCTTGAGAAATAGCATATTAAACCATTGTTTATTCTTTAGATTAGAATAATTTACTTCATAAAAAGTTTCGACCACGTGACTGTCCCTGTCTAGCTTCTCGGGCTGTGAAGTGCACGCGCTACATCGCTCCCGGATTCGTTAAGAGCGCGCTTCAGAATTCAACAGCTGCACAGTGAGGATGCAAGCATTGAAAAAGAACAATATGACCGACAAACAATTGTAGCAAGGTGAACTATAGTAGCTACTATTCTTGAACTAGTTTGGCGATAGGGCATAACACGCAGTTTATTTCACAACTAGCTAGATAACTATTTTCGATTAATCGAAAGTTTACATGGAAAGCTTGAATTGGTAGATATTGGTGAGTTTTCGTGTTACAGTTTTATCTGAAACAAACATCAGTGTACCAGTATTGATTGCTAGCTAAGTATTTCTGAAGGTGAACTCAAATTATGGTTCATTTGGATGACTGTTTTATTAGCTATGTTTGAGTCCAGAAATTGTTAGCGATGTCTTTGCTCCTGCTAAATTAGGAACTAGCGTGTTTAGCTAGCTAACGTTAGCCAGCTAGCTAACTGGCAGAACTTTGCAATGTTTGATAGGAAACCGCTGTCCCAATGCTTCAGATCATCTGAGTATCACAGTGGTTAGCAAACGTTAGTTTAACTAGCTAGTGCTAGTAAGCAGGATGTAGCTAGCCGCCTAGCTAGCAAAACGAGTTACAAAAGTGATAACGTTAACGTTAGTGTCTGTATTATTCAATTATAGCAAGGTATATCCAAATGTATCACCAATAGAAAAGCCATGATATGCAAGATTTATCTTTTTGGTTGTGATATATGAATAGCTATAGCTAACGTTAAGATTTCACATATTAGCCATCTAATTTGGCATGCATTACAGATTCATAACCGTTGGATTAACGCGACCAGTGCATCATTTGTTTTGTTTTTATCACGTTGCATTCGTTGGAGAACAATAATCGCTCGAGAACAAATTGGAGACCGGTTTGAATAACTATGACTAGCAGAACTGTATCTTATTTAAAAAAAAATAGGTGGTTGACTGGGATGGGTCACACAGAGAAGCCAAATATTTTAGGATGAGTTTATTTTCTCATCATGGAGGATGGCACTTGTAACTTCCTTATGAAACGGTCTACAACTTTAACTGATTGCCAACACTGGCTTGTTGAACAAAGAATGAACATATTCTGCTAGGTCAGAATACATTTACTCAGAAGTGGAAACCAAAATAGGACATTGAATTACCAGTAATTTACCTGCTGTTTGTAGATACTATCAAACTGTTTATGCAATATCATCATTTTAACTATGTAGTCATGTATCAACTAGTTTGTCCAGTTATTCCACATTTTATCAAACTGCTAAAAATATATAACCAAGCCAAGGCTTTGCCAGTCATGCAATAATAGCAAACTGTTGAATGATGTTAAATATGTAGCCACCTGCAGTAAAATTATGTATTCTTCACACTAGTTTATCATGCTAGGAAGTTTATAGTCTCATATCTAGTTTCAATATGAGAACTTCTGTTTTATTTGAGTCATCTTGGTGCCTTTTAGAAGTCTTAGGCCAATTCACCTTGCCATGATGATATCATCTATTTCTTCCATGTTTCTTCTACAGGAATCTATTTATTAAGCCCTAACTCCCCTGAATGATTCACTGATAATATTCCACAATGATATTCAGGAACGTCATCCAGTAACTCCTTACTAATAGAATACTCAAGTATATAGATCAATTGCACAACTTTTTAGGAGGAAATGCCAACTCACCCATTGTTGCCATATGTGGAAAGTCCAGATGGACTTGGACAAGACAGTCTAAACATTAGTAGTGGTGCTAGCATGCCAGGGGCTGGCTCCAGCATGACCCCTCACAGTAACATCACTGACAAGGCTGAGCCTCAGCCTGAGGAAAGCCTGCTGGAAGCCCTTGACTGCATGTTTTGTGACCAGACCTTCACACACCAAGATGACCTGGGCCCACACGTCCTGACCCAGCACCCCACAACACTGTTCGAACCAGCCGTTTTGCGTGTGGAGGCCGAGTACTTGATCCCAGGTGAGAGGGCCAGGTCCAAACCCAGTTTGCCATCTGTAAAGGAGGTGGAGGTGTTTAGCTGCGTTGTGTGTGATCGGGCCACAGAGGACGCCAACGAGCTGGAGAGCCACATGCGGACACACAAGGACTGTTTCACTTTTCACTGTAACCTTTGTGGCCGGCGGTTCAAGGAACCCTGGTTTCTCAGGAACCATATCAGGTTCCATAAGACAAAGGCCCAGCAGAACCTGGACGGTCCAATTATTATCAATGAAGTCATCCAAGACCAAGTCCCAGAGGCTGTAATCACGCCTTACAAAATGTGCTTTACCTGTGGATTCTTTTTCCCCGATAAAGACAGTTTGGTGGAACACAGTAAAGTACATCGTAAAGAATCAGAGGCTGATGAAGACAGAGAAAATGATGGACTGGAATATCCCCTCAGTCAAGAAGGTTTTTTACAGGGCCTCAACCTTCGCCCCCTATCTGAGAAAAGTAGTATGACACCAGAGAGATCCTCCAGATGGATTGCTCAACTAGACCCGTACAACACTTACCAGGCCTGGCAACTTGCCACAAAGGGAAAGGTAGCAGTTGGTCCAAGTGTGGCTAAAGACATAGGCCTAAGCCAAGACAACAGCTCTGACAATGAGGACTCTGGCTCAGATAAAGAAGAACTGACAAATATCTGGTCAGAAGGCCAAGGAGGCGACAACAAGCGTGTTAAAGAAAACTTCAGTAGAGATCTGAAATCCAGACAGACTACAGAAGAGATTCAATCACCAGAGCCTGATCAGAAGTCAAGTCGAAATGATAAGCCGACGCACTGTGAGGACTGTGGGAGGACGTTCAGGACGTACCACCAGCTTGTTCTCCACTCCAGGGTGCACAAGAGGGAGAGGGGCGAGGGGGAGAGCCCCACCACCTCCATTGATGGCAAGCTCTCCAGAGCAGGGTCCCCCAGAGAGGAGGGGTCTGAAGACGGGTCGGAGGTGGGAGCACAGGGATATGCCTTCTATTCAGGTATGCATCAACTTAATGTTAAGCAAAGGTGGATTTATTTAAATGTCGATTTGTTTACAATGGCTTCCTCTGCTGTTCATTTGCAGACTGTGCAAATGCACTTGCTTCACACAAGTTTTTGTAAGTAGGCTATTTGATTTCTTCACATGACTAATCTCCTGTTTTTGCTTCCTCTACAGATAAAAGTGAAGATGGCTTTGATCGAATGAAGGTGAAACATCTTGCGTCCTCCAGGGAATGTAGTTACTGTGGCAAGACATTCCGTTCCAGCTATTACCTCAACATTCACCTCAGGACGCATACAGGTAAACCTTATGTAATACTGGGAAGCCTGATTATGATTAAGAAATAGGCTGCACAATTGGGAAATGCGAGTTGAGATGAATAGCCTATATTTGTCTTTAAGGTTTAACATGAAGTTGGATTGGCTTACTTGTGCTGTATGTAATGATTTCAGCATTTGATCAATCTGAAGACTATTTGCTGTTTGGTCCATATTATGCTTATGTAATTACATGTTTGTCTTTTCAGGTGAAAAACCATACAAATGTATATACTGTGACTATGCTGCAGCCCAGAAAACCTCACTGAGATATCACTTGGATAGACGTCACAAGGACAAACCTTACACTGACATCCCTAATAAGCCTGTGGTATCCGTGCCAACTCCCATTTTGAAAGAATTCCCCAGAAACAGACAAGACAAACAGGTCCCCAACAGGTCCAAACTATGGCAGACTCCCAATGTCAGACTAGCAACCAAACCTCGTGCCAATGTAAAACCAGAGGATAGATTTAATAGCATTGGTGGCAAGCTTGCCAGCCCACTTGCTCAAGTGAATGCTGAGAATGGGAAATTGATTACTACGGATGCTAACTCCTCTTTTGCTGATGAAGCACACATAAAACGCCCTGTACCTGTTAACCTGAAGATGGAAGGAAAGGAGATAGACAAGGGCATTGAGGCTCCATTAAATTTGTCCTTAAAAGTGTCATTCTCCATCTCCGCCACCCTAATACCAAGGAACGCATTGTTTTCAAATGTCTGTTCGTCCTGTGCCTTTAGCACTCTGTACCCAGAGGTCCTGCTCATGCACAAGAAGCTGGTTCACAAGGAGAAGTCGGACACAACCAAGAAGAACAGAAGTCTTAAACAGAAGCGTTACACTGGCTGCCCCCCTGCCCTAGAGGGAAAAGATGTCCCCCCGCTGCCTCCTATTGACAGAAGACACCCTCGGCGGACCAAATCCCCAACCCCCCAGCCTCCTGGAAAATCTGCAGGGAAGACCCACCCTACCGACTCTCCTCATGGGCCTAAACGGTCCCAGACCAGCGAACCACCACAGAGGGAGATGGCCCTGGACACTCAGCGGTACAGGATGATGATGGAGCATCGCACCAGTCAGGGCCAGTCCAGGTTTACAGATCCAGCTGAACAATCCAACACCAGCGGTAGAAAAGATAACTGGTCTGTAGTGGACAGACCGAGGCAGAGCCCCTCGGACAGCAGAGGGCTGAGCGGACAGAGCGTAAGCAGCGGCCCAGGCAGAAACTGGAACGGCGTGGTATGGCCCTCCAACACTGCTAAACTGTGCCTCTCCAGCCGGTTCGGTAGTCTGCCCCCGATGGACTTCGGTGGTGAACCCACCAGCAAGAGACCGAGGTACTCAGTGCTTCCCGGAAGGGAAACGGACACTGTTGAGACGTCTAGCTTTAGGACCGAGTACAACAGACTGCTGAACTCCGGGAGACCCCAAGTGAAAAACTCCTTGTCGTCACAAGGAACCGCTCTCTCTAACAGCAGGCCTCAGGCCTATGCCCCGGGCAAAGCGTCCAACCCTCCAGCCTCTGCAACCAGCAGCAGTATGGAGACGGACTGGAATATGATCAACATCCTCCGCTCCTACACCCCCAGTGACCTGGCCTCCCTCTACCACCCCACCGTGGCTAACCCCAGTCATGGAGCGCTGACCAACCCAAGAGGTATGAGCGAAAATATTTATATTTTCTATAAATGTGAAATTCATTCATACCATTTTCATGTTAGTGTAGTTGCAAATGTCATGGGGTTCCATCTTAGAGTTGAAAAGCTATATCAAATATTGTCACTATTACGATTTATATCAAACATTACTTTGGGGCTACTCCTAAGATTGTCCTTCTCCTTTTCCTAGGGAGTAGGCAATCACTCTACCCAGCTAGTATGCTACAGAGGAGAGCCTATTCCAGCCCCATCAGTAGTGAACACAGTGGGCCCTCTGACAAAAGTACTTAGCTGTTCTAATGGTAGGCTATTATTTTGGTTGACTTCACCGGCCACGTAAGTAACTATGCCTGTCTTTAAGTTTTGTGTTCGGATAATATAATATATTTTATCGCCTTCCATAGGTTTGAAGTACGCTGAGAACTTCATGCTGCCACCATCTTCTTTTGAGAGCTTAGCTGGAGGAAAGGCTTAACCCATAGATGACCCACCCCAACTGTGATCTGTACATACACATCGATCCAATACCAACCGAGTTTACAGTTTGTATGTATTGAAGAATGACTGTTTGAATATCATATTGGTATTGGTTGCACTAGATAAAACATTTATTTTAAGTGTTCGGAGGATAAATTACCTTTTTGTTTGTTAATATGCTGCTCTGTCTGATTGTATAAGTCAGCAATCAAAGGGCTATGTATTTGTCAAAGCACTGATGTTGGGTAGGGTTTTATCTGACATACAGCTTGACGTCTTGGTTTACAAAACAAGCTATAGTAACAATCTGTATGTTGATGTATGTTACCTCAAAGTCAGTTTAGGGACTGTTGACGCTCAAGTAGTCAGTTATTTTTGTGACGATATGATGCTGCTGTAGCTATCATTTCTACTATTGAGCCAATGCATTTTGGAGAGTTGAGAGTAAAATATCTGATGTGCCTCTCAGTAGTAGTTTCCCTGGATAAACATTATGATCAGAGCCTGAAGCCAGGGATTCCTGCTACCAGATATTCTGTTAAATGTATGTAGAAAAGGCTGCTGGTTCTGTTCCGTCTATAGATTCCTCAAAACCCACTATTCTAAAACAGTGGTAAAACATGGACCAAATATCAACAGAATTCCTGAGGGATTCTACTTTTTGTGTAGTATGCTCATGCTATGCAGGATCTTGAGATTGTTATTGAGTCTTTTGCATCAGGTTTTGTTAACTTGGCTGCCTGCTTTGTAACTGGTTTCTCTGAAGCTCTGTTTTACTACGTCTTGATACTGTATGTAAGTCAGGGAGAGTGGAAGGCTCACTGAAGGAATAGCTCAAAACATTGTACACTCTGAAGAAAAAACAGTCTCAGGTTTCAGACCTCAATTTGATTTGGGCTCTGATACGCTTCAACTTAATTTTTGCATTAACTATTACAAATTAATGCACATTATGTAGAAAGCGTTCTGATATTTTCAAGCAATGTGGATACATCAGACTTCTGTTATTTCATATTTTTGCTGGTATACATTTTTGGGTGTTTTATTTATTTCTGTTAATTTGTTTTTGTTTTCTACATGTAAAAAGTTAAATATCGTTTAACGTTTGTACGACCATTACAATATAATAGTCAATTACATTTGGGGCATAGACGAGTAGTGTTATAATCGTTTTTTGTTTACTTTGAAAATGTCTACAGGTAGGTTTTCAAGTCTTACTAAAGGCCTACCACCTTCCTGTTTATGTAACCTTTGAAACAACTTGTCAATCTAAAATAGTTTTCAAGTCTGATTTTGTTTTCATCTCTGATCACTGGAAATAGACAAGGTGCTGAAATGTACTGATTTCCCCTGTCCTGCTGTCATTATTAGCATGGTGTTAAGTTATGTTATTAACATTTAAGTTTGGTTTAGGTATTCGGTAATTCTTGTGACCGATTCTGGACTTTACCTGTTTGGTTGAAGTTACTCATGCAACGATTCTATGTCTGCCTATACAGATGCTATGTCTGCCTATACAGTACTTGATATGATTTCCACGTTTGGCGTACGGAAGCCTAATAAATTGTGGCCATGTCAATACATGCATTTTTTTGTTTTTCAGTTTGTACTTTTCAATGTTGTGATCTCATTTGTTTTCGTGGTCTTTTGACTTAGATCAAAGGCAATTGTTGCAGTTGTTGTAAACGAGAGTAGAGGGACCCAATTCACACTCAGACCTTCGGTCTTTGCAGAAATGAAACATTTTGGTAAAATGTCACACATTTATTTACAAATCATTTGACATTTTTGAAAATGTATTCCATTTTTGTAATTGTTTCAATGAGAATAGTGTATTTGTTTAATCTTTGCACAATAAAGAAATTGTGTAAAGTATTTACCATATTTTCAGTTACATCTTAGTCCACAAGCCTGTACTTTGGTTCATTCAATGTATGGAAAATGTATTAACTGTAGGTGAACACCAGAGGGCAGTGTATACAAACTTAAAGAGTCTAGCAACACACAGGCAGGTGGTGGTTCTGTGGCGACACATTCTGGTAGACTGGTGCAGGAATGCTTAGCTGCAGATCTTTGATTTGTCTCTGTGTTGTAAGGTCAGGTTTATATTGTTGACGTTGATAATGATAATAGCATTTGATGGTGATGCAGGGTGGCATTTTGTAATAAAAGGGACATGAAGGACACATTTTTGTCAATCACTAAACGTAACTGTGTCCACATCTGTGTAGATTGGTGGTGTATTCCTATGGTAATACGGTTGTACATTTGCTTATAATCAATGGGTTGTATCTGTCAGATTGAGGTACAGTGCATTCGGAAAGTATTCAGACCCCTTGACTTTTTCCACATTTTGTTACGTTACAGCCTTATTCTAAAATTGATTTAAATAAAGAAATGTCCTCATCAATCTACACAGAGTACCCCATAATGACGAAGTGAAAACTGGTTTTTAGACATTTTTGCAAATGTTTTAAAAACAGAAATAAGTTATTTACATAAGTATTCAGACCCTTTGCTATGAGACTTGAAATTGAGCTCAGGTGCATCCTGTTTCCATTGATCATCCTTGGGATGTTTCTACAACTTGATTGGAGTCCATGTGATAAATTCCATTGATTGGACATGATTTGGAAAGGCACACACCTGTCTATATAAGGTCCCACAGTTGACAGTGCATGTCAGAGCAAAAACCAAGCCATGAGGTCGAAGGAATTGTCCGTAGAGCTCCGAGACATGATTGTGTCAAGGCACAGATCTGGGGAAGGGTGCCAAAAAATGTCTGCAGCATTGAAGGTCCCCAAGAACACAGTGGCCTCCATCATTCTTAAATGGAAGAAGTTTGGAACCACCAAGACTCTTCCTAGAGCTGGCCGCCCGGCCAAACTGAGCAATCGGGAGAGAAGGGCCTTGGTCAGAGAAGTGACCAAGAACCCGATGGTCACTCTGACAGAGCTCCAGAGTTCAAGACGGAAGCCACACCTCAGTAAAAGGCACATGACAGCCCGCTTGGAGTTTGCCAAAAGGCACCTAAAGACTCTCAGACCCTGAGAAACAAGATTCTCTGGTCTGATGAAACCAAGATTGAACTCTTTGGCCTGAATGCCAAGCGTCACGTCTGGAGGAAACCTGGCACCATCCCTACAGTGAAGCATGGTGGTGGCAGCAACATGCTGTGGGGATGTTTTTCAGCAGCAGGGACTGGGATTCTAGTCCGGATCGAGGGAAATATGAACAGAGCAAAGTACAGAGCGATCCTTGATGAAAACCTGCTCCAGCAGGACAACGGCCCTAAGCACACAGCCAAGACCACGCAGGAGTGGCTTCGGGACAAGTCTCTGAATGTCCTTGAGTGGCCCAGCCAGAGCCCAGACTTGAACCCAATCGAACATCTCTGGAGAGACCTGAAAATAGCTGTGCAGCGACGCTTCCCACCCAACCTGACAGAGCTTGAGAGGATCTGCCGAAAATAATGGGAGAAACTCCCCAAATACAGGTGTGCCAAGCTTGTAGCGTCATACCCAAGAAGACTTGAGGCTGTAATCGCTGCCAAAGGTGCTTCAACAAAGTACTGTGTAAAGGGTCTGAATAGTTATGTAAATGTGATATTTCCGTTTTTTTTCTTTTTATAAATTTGCAAACATTTCTAACATGTTTTTGCTTTGTCATTATGGGGTATTGTGTGTAGATTGATGAGGAAAAAAATCAATTTCATCAATTTTAGAATAAGGCTGTAACGTGACAAAATGTAGAAAAAGTAATGGGGTCTGAATACTTTCTGAATGCACTGTATCGTACAATAGCACACTATTGTTGACTGTTCCTGGCCTGCATCAGAATCCTGAGCAAAAAGGATGATACTGACAAAGCATATCATAATTGTGCTTTCTGTCAATGCTAAATTACAAGGGACAGTCTCCAGCACATTGAACACTTTAAACGTTGATATTTGTTCTTATTTTTGAGTACACCACATCTGTTTGCTGTCTGTTCCCCAGGGCCAGTGCTGTGTAATCTATTGCATTAGCTCACATTAGTGCATATCGCCCATGGGCCTTGGTAATCATAAACGCAAAATGAGCATTTCACTTAGCATCACCCTCAGATCCCCCACACTGTGGAGAACTTGGTGCAGATGCGTGGCAAAGCAGAGAGGAAGAGGACGGAAGCGGACTTCATCTGATGACACGCTTCCTGTTGCTCCGAATCCTCCAACTCCACGCTAATGCTCTTGTAAAGTTTTTCTGCTTTACAAAACTTGCTCAAGGGTTTTATGTTAAAAAAAAAGTCACCATAACAAGCAAATATATAGACCTACTACTCTATTTTTCCCAGTGCTTTTTTTTGCGGCCCATACGTTTTGTTTCCACATAGTTCAGAGGAGGTCCAGGAGCTTGCTAATTTTTAATGATTTTTAAAAGTAGTTTCATTTCAGTGCATGATTTCAACATTCACAATTATAGCAAAAATATCCCATCAGATCACCTTCTGTGAGCTTGTGTAGGTTGTCAACAGTTGAAATAGCATATATACTGAGTATACAAAACATTAAGAACACCTGCTCTTTCCATGACAGACTGACCAGGTGAATCCAGGTGAAAGCTATGATCCCTTATTGATGTCACTTGTTAAATCCACTTAAATCGGTGTAGATGAAGGGGAGCAGTCAGGTTAAAGAAGGAGTTTTAAGCCTTGAGACAATTGAGACATGTATTGTGTTTGTGTGCCATTCAGATGGTGAATGGGCAAGACAAAATATTTAAGTGTCTTTGAATGGGGTATGGTAGTAGGTAACAGGCACACCGGTTTGTGTCAAGAACTGCAACGCTGCTGGGTTTTTCCACGCTCAACAGTTTCCCGTGTATATCAGGAATGGTCCACCACCCAAAGGAAATGCAGCCAATTTGACAACTGTGGGAAGCATTGGAGTCAACATGGGCCAACATCCCTGTGGAATGCTTTCGACACCTTGTAGAGTCCATTCCCCGATGAATTGAGGCTGTTCTGAGGGCAAAAGGGGGGCTGTGCAACTCAATATTAGGAAGGTGTTCCTAAATATTGTCCCCCCCATCAATCTACACACAATACCCCATAATGACAAAGCAAAAACAGGTTTTTTGAAAATCTTGCAAATTTATAACAAATAACAGAAAAATTACATTTACATAAGTATTCACAGCCTTTACTCAGTACTTTGTTGAAGCACCTTTGGCAGCAATTTTTTTTCTCCCAGGTCTCTCCAGAGATGTTTGATCGGGTTCAAGTCCGGGCTTTGGCTGGGCCACTCAAGGACATTCAGAGACTTGTCCCGAAGCCACTCCTGCGTTGTCTTGGCTGTGTGCTTAGGGTTGGTGTCCTGTTGGAAGGTGAACCTTTGCCCCAGTCTGAGGTCCTGAGCGCTCTGGAGCAGGATTTCATCAAGGATCTCTCTGTACTTTGCTCCGTTCATCTTTCCCTTGATCCTGACTAGTCTCCCAGTCCCTTCCACTGAAAAACAACCCCACAGCATGATGCTGCCACCACCATGCTTCACCGTAGGGAGGGTGTCAGGTTTCCTCCAGACGTGACGCTTGGCATTCAGGCCAAAGTGTTCAATCTTGGTTTCATCAGACCAGAGAATCTTGTTTCTCATGATCTGAGAGTCCTTTAGGTGCCTTTTGGCGGACTCTTGTGCATTTTACTGAGGAGTGACTTCCGTCTGGCCACTCTACCATAAAGGCCTGATTGGTGGAGTACTGCAGAGATAGTTGTCCTTCTGGAAGGTTCTCCCATCTCCACATAGGAACTCTGGAGCTCTGTCAAAGTGACCATCGGGTTCTTGGTCACCTCTCTGACCAAGGCCCTTCTCCCCCGATTGCTCAGTTTGGCCGGGCGGCCAGCTCTAGGAAGAGTCTTGGTGGTTCCAAACTTCTTCCATTTAAGAATGATGGAGGCCACTGTGTTCTTGGGGACCTTCAATGCTGCAGACATTTTTTGGTACCCTTCCCCAGATCTGTGCCTCTACACAATTCTGTCTCGGAGCTCTGTAGACAATTCCTTTGACCTCATGGCTTGGTTTTTGCTCTGACATGCACTGTCAACTGTGGGACCTTATATAGACAGGTGTGTTCCTTTCCAAATCATGTCCAATCAATTGAATTTACCACAGGTGGACTCTAATCAAGTTGTAGAAACATCTCCAGGATGATCAATGCAAACAAAATGCACCTGAGCTCAATTTCGAGTCTCATAGCAAAGGGTCTGAATACTTATGTAAGTGAGGTACTTTCATTTTTTTATTTTTTATAAATCTACAAACATTTCTAAAAACCTGTTTTCGCTTTGTCATTATGGGGTATTGTGTGTAGATTGATGAGGGAAAAAAATATTTTTAATCAATTTTAGAATAAGGCTGTAACGTAACAAAATGTGGAAAACGTCAAGGGGTCTGAATACTTTCCGAATAGAGTATATATGGCCATGGCCTGTTCTCATTTTTATAAAACATTTTTTTTTTACCTTTATTTAACTTGGCAAGTAAATTAAGAACAAATTCTTATTTACAATGACGGCCTACCAAGAATCAAAAGGCCTCCTCTGGGGACGGGGGAAAAATAAAATAAAATTGGACAAAACACACATCACGACAAGTGAGACACCACAACACTACATAAAGAGAGACCTAAGACAACAACACAACATGATGCAGTTTAGATATTACTGCACTCCTTTCTCTAATCTAACAGGGTCTGATAACTGAGACTGAAGGCTACAGTTCCCCTGAGATTATTAGACCAATATCCACTGGGGCTCAGTCGTATTCACAGGAGCGCTTTCTTTTGCTGATAAAGGGATCTGGTGCATAGCTAACTGTTGTACCAAGTACTATTATGAAGGTGGTACAACTACACATCTCAAAGCTGTATCTGCAATAAGGGGTTGCATTGCAACATTTTGTTGTTCTATAAGCTATTATTAGAAAGCAGCAAGATTTCATTGACAAGACAAATGTGCATTGCTTCAAAATACACATTGAGCCATTGAGTGCTGTTTAGTCACATCAATTCCATTTTCATGTTATTATTATATTCATCCATATAGAAAGCATTAAGGATTCCCTAGCAATGAATCGGCTACTGCACGTAGTAAGCCCATTTTGAAGGTTTTGATGCCTCTTTTATGTCAACTTCTGTTATATTTTTGATGGTGATATCATCGTGTTTGCTTTCCTGAGAAGGCATTTCAGTCAGTGGCCAGTTTAGTGTATATTTCAATACCCAATGTTCTTTCATGTCTACTGTACGTTGACATTCATCTGTACAAAAAGCCTAGATAGGCATGACAGCAAAGTTGTGAAACCTATTGTTATTCTTCAAAACATATAAATCCTTGACATGGTCAAATAACTCAAGCATAGATTGGTAACTTTTTTCTAATTTGGCATACAGAAACTAGAGGCAATGAGAGGCCAGTAGTAACTTGGTCCAAAATAAATGGCACCGATTGGCCTATAGGTGGCGCTGTTATAAGCAGTCTCACTTAAACCCTCATATCCGCCGCCCCGTTTGACCTAGACTTTGTATGTAGGTGTCTTTCCTCATGCTGAACAAATTTGCCTCAAGGACCCATAAGGTCCGTCAGGATAGATTTTCTTCCATCTTGGAAATTTTGCAAAACCTTGGAAAAACGTATTCTCATGAACCATAAGCGTCCAAAGTTGGTGTTAAAATAACACCAAATTCAGTATGTAGGCCCATGCTACATCTCATGTTACATCGAATTTGGTCACAATAGTCCCTAGTTTGAGAAAATAACATTGATGCTTTCAAAGATGGCCACATATTGATGCAATCAAAGATGGCCACATATGAGGGTTAGATGCATATTAGCACATACGCTAATATGCAAAAATATGCAAGAAATACTTCAGAAATCTTCTCATGAACTATAGGCACAAATGACACCAAATTCGGAAAGTGGTACATGTCTTAATTTAGTTTGAGAAAATATAAGGGATTGGTCCAAAGATTTATTGACAAATCCAAAATCAGATTTTATGTGTCCACTCCACAGTGGCCTATCAACTTGAAACTTGTCGCTATCATGGACGTCCCTAAGATGAACCACACTGAATTTGGTATTTATATCTCAAAAAACAAGGAAACTATTAACTAATTCTTTGCAAATGCAACGTTAATGCTCAAAATCATCTTCTCCTCATGAACCATATATGAAACTGCCAGTATATTATCCCTTTTTTTTCTACAGAAGGAGAGGGAAATATTGGTTTGTTAAATAACAGAAAAAAGCCATGAATTAATAGATATGATCTGTTTAAAATGACAGATTGTCTTTAAAATAATGGAAAGTAACCATTTCAATTCTATGTAAAATATATATATTTTTTTAATAAACTGCAGTACTTTTAACGTTATTTAATGTTTAAACATTTAGCTAAACGTTATTTAAACGTATGATTAAATTACTATTTAATTAAATATATATATATTGGCTAGTTAATTTACATCTGAAACCCCCAACTTTAATTGAAAATGTCAGTATTTTGATAAGGCAATCCTATGAAATTGCTGTTTAATACTGTATACAGTGCCTTCGAAAAGTATTCAGACCCGTTGATGTTTTCCACATTTTGTTACGTTACAGCCTTATTCTAAAATGGATGAAATATTTATTTTTTCTCAGTATTCTATACACAATACCGCATAATGATGAAGCAAAAACAGGTTTTAGAAATGGTTGCTAATTTATTAAAAATAAAAAACAGAAATACCTTATTTACATAAGTATTCAGACCCTTTCCTATGAGACTTGAAGTTGAGCTCAGGTGCATCCTGTTTCCATTGATCATCCTTGAGATGTTTCTACAACTTGATTGGAGTCCACCTGTGGTAATTTAATTGATTTGACATGACTTGGAAAGGCACACACCTGTCTATATAAGGTCCCACAGTTGACAGTGCATGTCAGAGCAAACACCAAGCCATGAGGTTGAAGAAATTGTCCGTAGAGCTTCGAAACAGGAATGTGTCGAGGCACAGATCTGGGGAAGGGAACCAAAAAATCTCTGCAACATTGAAGGTCCCCAAGAACACAGTGGCCTCCATCATTCTTAAATGGAAGAAGTTTGGAACCACCAAGACTCATCCTAGAGCTGGCCGCCCAGCCAAACTGAGCAATCGGGGGAGAAGGGCCTTGGTCAGGGAGGTGACCAAGAACCCGATGGTAACTCTGACAGAGCTCTAGAGTTCCTCTGTGGAGATGGGAGAACCTTCCAGAAGGACAACCATCTCTGCAGCACTCCACCAATCAGGCCTTTATGGTAGAGTGGCCAGAGAGAAGCCACTCCTCAATAAAAGGCACATAACAGCCCGCTTGGAGTTTGCCAAAAGGCACCTAAAGGACTCTCAGACCATGAAAAACAAGATTTCCTGGTCTGATGAAACCAAGATTGAACTCTTTGGCCTGAATGCCAAGTGTCACGTCTGGAGGAAACCTGGCACCATCCCTACGGTAAAGCATGGTGGTGGCAGCATTATGCTGTGGCAGTGGCGACCCGTCATTCAGGGCAGGTGGGGCAGAGCCCCACATTTGTAGCTGTTTTGAATATTATTTTGGCACATCAGTTTGCAAACAATGTAAAAAAAAAGATATATATATATTGAGTTAATAAAGCTGCACACAAACATGGTCTCTTTTTTGCTTTCTTGAGTAAGGCAGCTCCAAAATGCAGGTGTTTCAGCCTAGCTCAGTGCTTTCTGTGGTGGTGGGGCAGCCAGGGGAAAATACGGAGTGTAAGGGTTGGTAATGTTCTCTAGTTGCGCCGTGATTGGCTCAGTGTTCTGTCACTCATGGGGACACTAGTCACTGCCAAATCTAACGGTAGAGCTTGAAAATTCAAGCCCCTTGGGTGCTGCCATAGAGTTACATTAGAACTGCCAATCCAAGAAGGCTCAAAGTCATTGGCCACAGATAAAATGACGTCAAATCATGTTATATCTACAGTAGCTTTGATTGGACTGATCATGTCAACATCATACTTTCAAAACCTTAGCTAGCTGTCATCATCATGTTTATATGCCCCCTTTGTTTATCCTACGGTTCTGACTTGGTGTACAAGTTCTGAATTCTGTCGCTGTACATTTCAAAAGTGCTGAACAAATAGTTATATTGACTACGTCCTAGCTCGCTCATTAATGTCTTAATCGAAATTACGGATTGCCTCTTATACACTTGTCGTCCCCTTATGCCATAGTTTGTACATCTCGATTGTCAGTGGAAACCACATTTGTTTAAACAAGTCAGCCATATCAGCTGTATTTTTAAAAGGCAGTAAATGAAGCTGAATGAACTGTTTCACTGCTAGACAAGGCTCCACTGATAGCCAGGTGTAGCAGTGGTAAGGTGTTGGGACTGCTGTTGGGACTCTGCTGTTGGGACAGCTTTATGTAGGCCCTAACAGTTTGTGGGCACAGTTTGACACCATTATAGTGCAATTAATGTATTGTTTAGTGTTGTGTTGTGTAGTGGCTTTGCTGGCATGCATCCCCCCAATTTTCTGTATGTTTGCCCCACCAAGATTTACCTGCTAAAATCCCCACTGTGCTGTGGGGATGATTTTCAGTGGCAGGGACTGGGAGACTAGTCAGGATCGAGGCAAAGATTAACGGAGCAAAGTACAGAGAGATCATTGATGAAAACCTGCTCCAGAGCGCTCAGGACTTCAGACTGGGGCAAAGGTTCACCTTCCAACAGGACAACGACCCTAAGCACACAGCCAAGACAATGCAGGAGTGGCTTCGGGACAAGTCTCTGAATGTCCTTGAGTGGCCCAACCAGAGGCCGGACTTGAACCTGATCGAACATCTCTGGAGAGACCTGAAAATAGCTGTGCAGTGACGCTCCCCATCCAACCTGACAGAGCTTGAGAGGATCTGCAGGGAATATTGGGAGAAACTCCCCAAATACAGGTGTGCCAAGCTTGTAGTGTCATACCCAAGAAGACTCGATACTGTAATCGCTGCCAAAGGTGCTTCAACAAAGTACTGAGTAAAGGGTCTGAATACTTATGTAAATGTGATATTTCCATTTTGTATTTTTAATAGATTAGCAAAAATGTCTAAAAATCTGTATTTGCTTTGTCATTATGGGGTATTGTGTGTAGATTGATGAGGGAAAAAAATCAATTTAATAAATGTTAGAATAAGGCTGTAACGTAACAAAATGTGGAAAAAGACAAGGGGTCTGAATACTTCCCGAATGCGCTGTGTATAAAGTACATCGATTTACCTCAAAATGTGGCTATTTTGAATGAATTTTTACAAAATTGGCAAGTTGATTTACAACTCAAAACACCTACTTTAATCAGATATTACTGTATTTTGACTGTTTTCATAGAATTACTGTTCAACTGTAAATATACAGTAATTTACCCCTAACATGGGCTATTTAGAATGTATTTCTAGAATATGTTTCAGTTAATGTAAATCTTAAAACAACTATTTTAATCAGAAATTACTGTATTTAGATTTTGTATTTCTATAGAAATACTGTTGAAAACGGTAAATATACAGTCATTTACCCCTAAAATTGGCTATTTAAAATGCATTTGTATGTTATGTTTTGATTAATTTACATCTTAAAACAGCTACTTTAATCAGACAGTGTATTTTGATTGTATATTTCTATAGAATTACTGTTGAAAACTGTAAATATCCAGTAATTAATACATTTTATTTACAGTGAACTTAATGTCTTTTGTCTCTGATTTACACATAAAAGTACATTTCCATATTCAAAATTACAATGACCCCCCCAAAGCAAATTTTCATAATTTGTTATCATTTACATAAACCATTATGTAACAGGAACATTTTTAAATAAGAGGTGATTACTGTAATTTACGAGAATTTGTTCATTATTCAGAAAAAAGGAAATTACTGTAAAATTATACAGTTCATTTTCTGTAAAATTACATACTTTTGGGGGGGTTTGGTTCAGTTTTGGAAGGAAAATAGTCTTGCTGGAGAAAAATACTCTCTCAGTTTCATACTATATAGGCCAAATTCTTCTGAACCAAAGTAGAATGGCAGATAAAGACAAATACAGTAAAGCTGGTATTATCAGTCTCTTTGTCCTACAGTACCGTAGTTTTCTCCTTATATCTTACTCAAAAAGTGCTGTTTTCTCTTTATTTCCACTACTGTCGTCACTCATAATTGTCCCCTCCAGATTGTTAAATTACATGAATTAACAATTGGGCCAACAGAGCAGACACATGGTCAATTGTTGAATATGAGGCAGAAAATCTGCTGCTGTCTGTGATTGCTCATCATCGTCACCCTGTCCCTCAGAGGAAGAGGAACAATGTAATGGTTCCCACAAAAACAGCCCATGGCCCCAGGAAAGGGATTTGGGTGTCTGGAGAGAACAGGGGCCATATGGAGCGGGCGTAGATAGCAAGGCACACGTACAGAATAATGGATGATGTGTCATGTTTCATGTTGCAGAGAAGCCATCAAGAGACCCAGTTTGGGGAAATCAAAAGACGCACGTTACAGCAAAAGCGACTGATGGAGCATAAACAAATGTTGCTTATTTCTTTCCATTATATGATCTTTGTTGAACCATGCAGTGAACTTTGCAGGATATTTAGGTGAGGATAATTTGCTTTGTATTTCTTTGGTGGTTTGGTTTATTTGATTTACTTACTTTCTTTAAGTAATTGGGTAAAAACTAGGATGAGTTTTCAATCTCAATTGCACTCCACACTGCCCTCACCCACCCAAATAAGAGGAATACCTATGTGAAAATGCTGTTCATTGACTACAGCTCAGCGTTCAACACAATTGTCCCCTCCAAGCTTGTCACCAAGCTTAGGACCCTGAGACTGAACACCTCCCTCTGCAACTGGATCCTGGACTTCCTGATGGGCCGACCCCAGGTGGTGAGGGTAGGCAACATCACCTCCGCCACGCTGACCCTCAACACGGGGGCCCCACAGGGGTGTGTGCTTAGTCCCATCCTGTACACCCTGTTCACCCATGACTGTGTGACCACACATGACTCCAACACCATCATCAAGTTTGCAACGATGAGAGAGCCTACAGGGAGGAGGTCAGTGACCTGGCTGTGTGGTGCCAGGACAATAATCTCTCCTTCAATGTCAGTAAGACCAAGTAGCTGGACTACAGGAAACGGGGGAGCAAACACGCCCTCATCAACATCATTTTACATTTTACATTTTATTAATTTAGCAGACGCTCTTATCCAGAGCGACTTACAGGAGCAATTAGGGTTAAGTGCCTTGCTCAAGGGCACAGACAGATTTTTCACCTAGTCGGCTCGGGGATTAGAACCAGCGACCTTTCGGTTACTGGCACAACACTCTTAACCACTAAGCAACCTGCCGCCCCATCGACATCGACAGCGAGAGCTTCAACTTCCTCAGTGTCCAAATCACTAAGGACTTAAAATGGTCCACACATACGCGCAGTCATGAAGAAGGCGCGATAGCGCCTCATCCCCCTCAGGAGGTTGAAAAGGTTTGGCATGGGCCCTCAAATCCTCAAAAAGTGTAACAGCTGCACCATTGAGAGCATCTTGACTGGCTGCATCACTGCTTGGTATGGCAACAGCACCGCCCTCGATCGCATAGCGCTAGAGAGGGTGGTGCGGACAGCCCAGTACATCACTGAGGCCGAGCACCCTGCCATCCAGGACCTCCATATCAGACGGTGTGAAAGGAAGGCACGGAAAATCGTTAAAGGCTCCAGCCACCCAAGCAATAGACTGTTCTCTCTGCTTCCGCACAGCAAGTGGTACCAGTGCATCAAGTCTGACACCAACAGGCTCCTGAACAGCTTCTTTCTCCAAGCCATAAGACTACTAAATAGCTAACAAAATGGCTACACGGCCTATCTGAGGACCCTAGTATTTTATAAAAAAATGTGCACCGTCTCTATGCAACACTCACAGGACTCTAAACACTCACGCACACTGACACTCCAACACACACACACACACACACACACACACACACACACACACACACACACACACACACACACACACACACACACACACACACACACACACACACACACACACACACACACACACACACACACACACACACACACACACACACACACAAACAAACAAACAAACACACAAACACACACACGTAAGGGTTGGTGTGAGGTGTGAGCCAGGTGCTGTGCAGGATACACAGTAGGCAGTAGGCAGAGATGGTGAAACAAGGATCTTTACTGGTGGTCCCGAAGCCAGAATACAAAATAACGGACTTATCACGATAAAAGAAAGGTGGAGCAAATAAGTCTCCAAAAACAGTCTGACAGCCAAAATATGAAATACTACCTACAACTGAAACAAATAACAAAACAGGGAGAACACTTCTCAAGTACCTGTACATAGATCTCCGAACAGACACTGAGTAGTACTGCTGGACATAGAGAAACTAACAGAGAAAACTGAGCAAGGGAACACAGGGAAGTGAGGGCATAAATACACAGGTGAACAGGTAGAGACAGGTGGCACCAATAGGATACTGATTAGTCCCGACTGTGAGTGAGGAGGTGTCTAAGGTTGTCGGAGGATGACACCTAGTGGATCGCTCTGGAACTGCGACCCCCACCTGTAACACACACACACACACTCAATTCGCTCACACTCACATAACATGCACACACATTTATACTGACTCTACACACACACACACACACACACACACACACACACACACACACACACACACACTCATCATATACGCTGCTGCTACTCTGTTTATCATATATCCTGATGCCTAGTCACCTTACCCCTATACATATCTACCTCTATCACTCCAGTATCCCTGCACATTGTAAATATGGTATTGGAACTGACCCTGTATATAGCTTACTTTCTCGTGTTCTTCTTATTTCTTATTTTTATTTATTGTGTGTTTTTGTTCTACCTGTTATTTTTAGTATTACATTGTTATTGGTTACTGCATTGTTGGATTTAGAGCTTGCAAGAAAGGCATTTCACTGTACGTGTACACGTGACATTAAAACATGAAACCTGAAACTTGAATTACTTGAGAGCAAGACACAGACAATGTATATCTTGCACTTATAGTATAGCCTTCTATTTTGATTCACTGTGTATATACAATGTAACCCCAGATCTACAGGAAGGCTATATACTCTATATAACAAAACAGGATAGACAAAGAGTAGAACCTTAGCTTTTTGGGATAAAATTATTATATATAAAATTATGTTCCAAGCCTTTCTTTTTGCCAGGGGTGCACTGACTGTCAACTTAGCCCCCCCCCCACCCACCCACCACTCTTTTCAATATGTATTCTACCTGCATGTGAAATAAGCCTTGCACCTCACCTCTGTTTTTCTCTCTCTCTGCCTGTGTCAGAACTACACTTAAGTGCTGTTTCCGATACCCATGAGTAAGCCCCATAAAAGCCGCCCCATAGCCGCGGCGTTATTGTTTCTTGCGGATGATTGATTGATGGATGAGGGCTGACACTTCAATGAAGCCATTTCCACTGGCATCTCTATCCGATGATGTGCAGCGTATATTTTCCATCCACGCCTCATTGCGCGCCTGTGTCATTCCTGGAACTTCATTTACACCCTGTTCCCTGAAGGACCTTTTTTAGCCCATCTCCCTTTTTATTTTCTCGCTCTCTTTCTACCCCCCCCCCTCTCTCTCTCTCTCTCTCTCTCTCTCTCTCTCTCTCTCTCTCTCTCTCTCTCTCTCTCTCTCTCTCTCTCTCTCTCTCTCTCTCTCTCTCTCTCTCAATCCTCTTTCTTTTTATCTGTGAAGTTTTTTTCCCCTCAGTGATATAAAATAATGCTATTTCTTGTCGGCTCCGAAGGCCTGGGGTAATTTGCAGAGCCATGATAAAGCAAAAGGCATGGAGGGGTTATTTACAGGAAGTGTACTGCTGACAGGGGCCCACTGTTGTGCCTTTTTTTCATTTGTCATCAGATGCCAGATCCATGGCTGTCCAAGCCTATGACAGAGCTATGATATCCAAACCCTACAGACAGGAACCAAGTGTGTTATTTTTTTACCCCTTTTTCTTGATATCCAATTGGTAGTTACAATCTTGTCCCATCGCTGCAACTCCCTTACGGACTTGGGAGAGGCGAAGGTCGAGAGCCATGCATCCTCTGAAAAACAACCCTGCCAAGCCACACTGCTTCTTGACACACTGCTCACTTAACCCAGAAGACAGCCACACCAATGTGTCGGAGGAAACACCGTCCAACTGGCGGCCGAATGCGCCGCCACAAGGAGTCGCTAGAGCACGCTGGGACAAGGAAATCCCAGCTGGCCAAACCCTCCCCTAACCCGGACGACGCTGGGACAATTGTGCGCCTCTTCATGGGTCTCCCGGTCATTGACAGCTGTGACACAGCCTGGGATCAAACCCGGGGCTGTATTGACGCCTCAAGCACTGCGATGCAGTGCCTTAGACTGCTGCGCCACACGGGAGAATGGAACCAAATGTGTTCTATGCTGTATGTCGATCATTATCTCTCATGTTTTGAGCCAAAAAAAAAGTATTTCTATACTGCAGAATCTAATACATTGACATAATTATGCTTAATACATTTAATATCCATTCAATGATACTGTGATTGAGGTGGCTTTTCTGAGACAATTGCCTGTTTTTTGCTCATATGGAGAGCAGATGGCTAGGAAGCATCAGTGCGGCAGGCTTTCTGGGATGGCAGCCATTAGATTCCCCCTCAGGTGCCATTGGACCCCCTTTAGAAGGGGGTGGTGATTGGTAGGACATGGCACTTCTTAAATAACTGCTATCTGTTAAGGGCAATTCCACGATAACAGAGCAAAACTGAGACAGATCTTTCTCTTTAAAATGTATGTCAAACCAAAACCAATGATTGCAAAGTTAAGCAAACCATACAACTCTATCCACAAGGACTACTTTTAACAATTTACACAGACATTTTTACAAAAACACATTTACATGAAGAACAAAGTCTCAGCATCACAATTTACCACCTCATAGCATTCACCAACAGGACACACGCACTGCTATACAATATGTGGCCTAAAACATGCAGTAGATTTGATCTAGCATTTATACAGTGTTGTATATAAGCTGCTTTTAGCTCGTCATTGGTGTTTCCTGATGTGGTATATACATTTTTTCAAGATATGTGAAAGTAATAGATACTGCCTAGTGTCTCAACATCTTAGGATTGATAGGGGTTGATACATGGTCCTTGGTCAGAACGGGAAAAGTGCAATGGAACCACATTATCGTTCCCATGATGCATTCATCATCGTAGCACTGCATGTGGCCTCAATGTCATGGGACATTTCAGTGAAGGAGCAAAATATGATTGTTTCCCTTCAATAATATTAGGGAGCCTGTGTGTTTACTATTACTATGAAGGCAGAGGTATTTCCTCTTCACAAACAGACAGGGCCTCCTGCATTCCTGATGGCTCCCCCCCGACCTTCCATTTGCTTGACAGGGCTCCAGTCCACAAGGTAAGGGAATAGTAATCCCCTCCTATATTTATACATTAGACTGGTTTCCACTCTGAGAAGGCAGCAGAAAAGGAGAAGTGATTGGCCCCCAGAGTGTATTTCCCCTGTGTCCGCATTGCCGTGTCATTCTTTATCAATAATCACCTCGGAGGGGAGAGCTGCTCTTGTTTGTGTGAGATTGACCTCTCTGGTGATGTGGCTACATGGACGGGGGTCATATGTAACATGAGGTCCTCTATATATCGAGGTCCTGCTGCATAATGGCTCTGGATGTGGCGGTGAGAGGCGGAGAGAGAGAGAGAGAGAGAGAGAGAGAGAGAGAGAGAGAGAGAGAGAGAGAGAGAGAGAGAGAGAGAGAGAGAGAGAGAGAGAGAGAGAGAGAGAGAGAGAGAGAGAGAGAGAGAGAGAGAGAGAGAGAGAGAGAGAGAGAGAGAGAGAGAGAGAGAGAGAGAGGAGAGAGAGAGAGAGAGAGAGAGAGAGAGAGGGTTTGAATGCAGTCAGGAAGGAAGGGATGGAGGAGAAAATGGCACCTTAACTGTCCATCCTGGGATGAGAGAAGAGGAAAGAGTGTAACCACATAAGAGCCCTCCCAGCCCTGTCACCACTCCAGCGGCCTCATCTCAAATCTGTCACTTCCAGTGCATGCTAGAAAAGGCCGAAAAAACGTGTTGTTATTTCTAGAAGTGGGATGTGTTGTTGAGCTCTTCAACATGCTATGCTTTAGAACAATGAAGTACATCACATATACTATGTATCATACAGTATACATTCATCTCACCATGGGTCATAGGTTGAATTACCGTATTTGTGGATGTGGAGATATATAAGTTATTGTGCAATTTGCAATTGAGGGTCTATCAGTGATTTTGTTTTCTTATCTTCCTCTGTGGTCTGAGTGTACCACAGTAATTCACAACCGCATGGTTAAGGTGGATAGAGCTGTAGTAGGAAAAAAACAAAAAGAGTGCCAGTTACACCTATTTCACCAAGCAATACCCTCCCTCTTCTAATGCGATATGACACTGAATACTACACACAGAGAAACAAGTAACCTCAAATTGGGTTATGTTTCCTACCTGCCAGTAATCCAGTTGATAAGCACTATACATGTAAATGTCTTGGGTGCAGAGAAATCAGATTATTGTGGGCTGAACTGGGAATTTCAGGGTCTAAATGGGCTTCTATGTTCCTTCAGGTCTCCTGGTCTACATCGGATGAACAAGACAGGGAAATAAACTATTAGACTTTGCTCTGGATAATAGTGATAGTAGGCACAACACAATAGCATGCATTATTAAGGTAAAAGAAGCAATACACAGTGATGCTGAGAATTTGAGGACATCATATCGGATAGGGCAAGTGAAGGTGTTGCCTTGGGTACAGACTAACGACAGGTGTCTGCATTGTGAAATCCTGATTTGCGGACTACCCTACAGTTAAAGATAAAGAGTGAAGACTTAAGAAACGTATGTGGTAAACGGAGGGGGGGTAGATATGTAATGTATTATGGCAACACAGAATGGGCTAATTTAAAATGTGAAAATCTTAGTAATATATCTGGAAAAAATATTATTTGCTGGTGTAATAGCACCCTATAGCTCGGATATGAGAGCACATTTGGCTTAAAAACATTGGAATTCACAGTCCACATAGCCCTCACTTATGACTAGCATGCAACATCCCCCACGTGATTAATGTACAGAACAGCATTTTTCTGCTTTGCAAATGGCTGACATCTCAGCCTCTGTTTTTTTATTTCTTGACATGACACATGAATCCTCGGTGGCCCTGGAAATAAGACAACCCAGGTGCAACACTAATATCCTCTCAGTATCCAAACATTTCCTTTAAAAGTAACTGGTACACGGGGGCCCATAAATTACTAGCTGAACGCTAGCTCAAGATGTCTGCTGGCTTCCAATAAGGACCGTCCGTACCCTGAGCAATAAACTTTCACATTGCTGCTTGAAAAACATCTGCCCTTTTTCATTGTCAAGTGTTACAAATTGATGAAATGAGTTCATCGATGTTCCCTAGTCATTATCTCCCCAGCGGCACTTTGTTTTACAGACACTGGGGGAAAAGGGACAGTGCAGATTAGTGGGCCAGGCACAGTTTATCAAACACGATCTAATATCATCCATAAGAGAAGGGGGGAGAATCTGAAAATCAATACTTCATTACTAAATTGTTAGTGGGGGATGAAGAGAAATTGTGCGAGTTCAAAGATGTGTCTTGGCGGCCGGGGCACAGGAAGTTCAATGTCACCCAGGAAGTGATAAGTAAAGGCACTGATGGGAAGAAACATTTCTGTAATGGGTGTGTGTGGAGGGGGGGATGGAGGGGTGGGCAGGGGAATGTGCACCATCCGCACTGAGCAGACAAAAGACACTGGTCTAAGCGGCGGCCATTGATTGGACCAGGGATGGGCAACTTTGATTGGGGTGGGGGACACAAAAACCCGGAACTTCTCATGAGGGGCTGCAGTGGCTCACGGGTCTACGTCATTTTTAGAGTTAATTTCCTGCAATTCTACACATTGTGATGAGGTGATGTTGAAGGAGGCTTTATTCCGCAACCACAGAGTTACGCTGGAACGCGTCAAAACACTCCAGTGCGCAAAACAGGTGCACTGGAAAATACAAGGCACACGGGAAAATATCCCGGCGATACAAAATACAAGGAGCTCCACCAAGCTTCACTACTCTCCACAATAAACAATCACACACAAAGACAAGGGGGCAGAGGGAACACTTATACAGGTACTGATGAGGGGATATGAACCAGGTGTGTGAAATAAACAAGACAAAACAAATGGAATGATGAGATGAGGAGCGACAGTGGCTAGAAGGCCGGTGACGACGACCGCCGAAGCCTGCCCGAATAAGGAGAGGAGGCAGCTTTGGAGGAAGCCGTGACAGTACCCCTCCCTTGACACCAGCCTTGGGGACGGCCAGGAGGACGTGGATCAGGGCGAGCCGGATGGTGACGGTGGAAATCCCACAACAGGGAGGGATCGAGGATATCCCTCACCGGGACCCAGCACTGCTACTCCGGACCGTACCCCTCCCAATCCACGAGGTACTGAAGGCCCCCCACCCGACGCCTCGAATCCAGGATGGAACCCCCTCGATGTCCAGAGGGGGTGGAGGGACCTCCCGCACCTCAGACTCCTGGAGCAGAACAGCCACCACCGGCCTAAGGAGAGACGCATGAAACGAGGGGCTAATACGGTAATCTGGAAGGGAGTAGTAACCTATAGGTAACATCGTTTATTCTCCTCAGGACTTTGAACGGCCCCACAAACCGTGGGCTCAGCTTCTGGCAGGGCAGGCGGAGGGGCAGATTCCGGGTCGAGAGCCAGACCCGATCACCCGGTACAAAGACCGGGGCCTCACTGCGGAGGCGGTCAGCGTTGGCCTTCTGGCGACGCACAGCACGTTGGAGGTGGACGTGAGCAGCATTCCACGTCTCCTCCACACGCCGAAACCAGTCATCCACCGCAGGAGCCTCGGTCTGGCTCTGATGCCATGGTGCCAGAACTGGCTGATAACCTAAAACACATTGAAATGGCGTTAGGTTAGTGGAGAAGTGGCGGAGAGAGTTCTGGGCATATTTGGCCCATGGCAAGAACACCGACCACTCCCCTGGCCGGTCCTGGCAGTAGGACCGCAGCAACCTACCCACATCCTGATTCACCCGTTCTACCTGCCCATTAGACTCAGGGTGAAAACCAGAGGTCAGGCTGACCGAGACCCCCATACATTCCATGAATGCCTTCCAGACCCTGGATGTGAACTGGGGACCCCGGTCAGACACTATGTCCTCTGGCACCCCGTAGTGCCGGAAGACGTGTGTAAAAAGGGCCTCCGCAGTCTGCAGGGCCGTGGGGAGACCGTGCAGAGGAAGGAGGCGGCAGGCTTTGGGAAGAAATGTTCCACAACGACCAGGATGGTGGTGTGACCTTGAGAGAGGGGAAGATCAGTAAGGAAGTCAATACTCAAGTGGGACCATGGCCGTTGTGGAACTAGTAAGGGCTGTAATTTACCCGCTGGGAGGTGCCTAGGTGCCTTACTCTGGGACACACCGAGCAGGAGGAGACATACACCCTCACGTCCTTAGCCAAGGTAGGCCACCAGTACTTTCCGGTCAGGCAGCGCACTGTACGACAGATACCTGGGTTACCAAAGAGGGGGACGTGTGTGCCCAATAGATCAGACGGTCACGGACAAGAGCAGGCACATACTGCAGCCCAGCTGGACACTGAGGTGGAGATGGCTCTGTGCGTAACGCCCGCTCTATGTACGCGTCCATCGCCCATACTACCAGCGCCACAATGCAGGAGGCCGGGAGTATGGGGGTGTTGTCTATTGGCCTCTCCTCTGGGTCGTACAGCCGTGACAGTGCGTCTGCCTTCACGTTCTTCATACCCGGGATGTAAGATAGGGTGAAATCAAACCGTGTGAAGAATAGGGTACACCTTGCCGCCCGGATGTACTCCAGGTTAAGGTGGTCTGTCCAGACGAGGAAAGGGTGTTTCGCACCCTCGAGCCAGTGCCTCCACACGGTCAGGGCTCGGACAACAGCCAACAGCTCCTGATCACCAACGTCGTAGTTCTGCTCCGCCGGGATGAGCGTCTTGGAGAAGAAGGCACAGGGGCGGAGCTTGGGTGGCGTTCATGAGCGCTGAGATAGGACAGCGCCTATCCCTACAGTGAGGGAAAAAAGTATGTGATCCCCTGCTGATTTTGTACATTTGCCCACTGACAAAGACATGATCAGTCTATAATTTTAATGGTAGGTTTATTTTAACAGTGAGAGACAGAATAACAACAACAAAAAATCCAGAAAAACGCATGTCAAAAATGTTATAAATTGATTTGCATTTTAATGAGGGAAATAAGTATTTGACCCCTCTGCAAAACATGACTTAGTACTTGGTGGCAATCACAGAGGTCAGACGTTTCTTGTAGTTGGCCACCAGGTTTGCACACATCTCTGGAGGGATTTTGTCCCACTCCTCTTTGCAGATCTTCTCCAAGTCATTAAGGTTTCGAGGCTGACGTTTGGCAACTCTAACCTTCAGCTCCCTCCACAGATTTTCTATGGGATTAAGGTCTGGAGACTGGCTAGGCCACTCCAGGACCTTAATGTGCTTCTTCTTGAGCCACTCCTTTGTTGCCTTGGCCGTGTGTTTTGGATCATTGTCATGCTGGAATACCCATCCACGACCCATTTTCAATGCCCTGGCTGAAGGAAGGAGGTTCTCACCCAAGATTTGACGGTACATGGCCCCGTCCATCGTCCCTTTGATGCAGTGAAGTTGTCCTGTCCCCTTAGCAGAAAAACACAATCATTCAGATGTTCATTGGCAAACTTCAGACGGGCCTGTATATATGCTTTCTTGAGCAGGGGGACCTTGCGGGCGCTGCAGGATTTCAGTCCTTCACGGCGTAGTGTGTTACCAATTGTTTTCTTGGTGACTATGGTCCCAGCTGCCTTGGAATCATTGGACAAGATCCTCCCGTGTAGTTCTGGGCTGATTCCTCACCGTTCTCATGATCATTGCAACTCCACGAGGTGAGATCTTGCATGGAGCCCCAGGCCGAGGGAGATTGACAGTTATTTTGTGTTTCTTCCAATTGCGAACAATCGCACCAACTGTTGTCACCTTCTCACCAAGCTGCTTGGCGATGGTCTTGTAACCCATTCCAGCCTTGTGTAGGTCTACAATCTTGTCCCTGACATCCTTGGAGAGCTCTTTGGTCTTGGCCATGGTGGAGAGTTTGGAATCTGATTGATTGATTGCTTCTGTGGACAGGTGTCTTTTATACAGGTAACAAGCTGAGATTAGGAGCACTCCCTTTAAGAGTGTGCTCCTAATCTCAGCTCGTTACCTGTATAAAGGACACCTGGGAGCCAGAAATCTTTCTGATTGAGAGGGGGTCAAATACTTATTTCCCTCATTAAAATGCAAATCAATTTCTAAAATTTTTGACATGCGTTTTTCTGGATTTATTTGTTGGTATTCTGTCTCTCACTGTTCAAATAAACCTACCATTAAAATTATAGACTGATCATGTCTTTGTCAGTGGGCAAACGTACAAAATCAGCAGGGGATCAAATACTTTTTTCCCTCACTGTACCTCAGACGCATCCACCTCCACTACGAACGGTAGTGATGGATTGCGATGGGCCAGTACCGGGGCTGAGGTGAACAGGACCCTCAGGTTACTGAAGGCCCTGTCAGCCTCAGCAGACCAGCAGAGCCAGGACGGCCCACCCGTCAACAGTGATGTGATGGAAGCAGTGACCTTGCCAAAGCTCCGGATAAACCTCCGATAGTAGTTGGAAAAGCCAATAAAGCGCTACACCTCCTTAACCGTGGTTGACCACCCTGTGAGAACCCTCGGCGGCCATGAAAAGGTGGGGTTGTGTAGTGCTAACCAGGGAAGACCTAACACAACAGGGTAATCAGGAGACTCAATAATAAAAGAAAGTGACTTGCTCTCGATGCGTCTCGTGTATAACCATAGTGACTGGTGCTGTAACCTCCCTAACGAACCCGGACCCTAATGGTCGACTGTCAAGTGCTCTGATGGGGCGTGGAATGGATAGGGGAACCAATGAAATGCCTAGACTATTGGCAAATGTTCTGTCCATAAAGTTCCCAGCTGCGCCTGAATCGTCCAGCGCCTTACACTGGGAACTACCGTGTAATCAGTAGAACGGGCAGTACTACTCCCCCCCAATACAAGGAGCTTCACCGAGCTTCACTACTCTCCACTATAAACAATTACACACAAAGAGAAGGGGGCAGAGGAAACACTTATACAGGTACTGATGAGGGGATATGAACCAGGTGTGTATAATAATAATAATAAAAAATAATGGAATGATGAGTTGAGGAGTGGCAGTGGCTAGAAGGCCGATGACGACGACCGCCGAAGCCTGCCCGAACAAGGAGAGGAGGCAGCTTCGGAAGAAGTCATGACACACATTATGCTATGGGGCATAGAGAAAATTTTGCAGTTTTAAAGCAGGTTTGCTGCAATTATACACATTTTGCCATGGGCAGAGAGAAAATGTAGCAATTTTATAAATCCTTTTATGCAATAATGCTCCTTTTGCCATGGGGCGGAGAGAACATTTTGAAGTTTTACAGCTAATTTCCTGCAATATTGCAAGAGAAATGTGTGCTGTTTTTAATGGGGGTTCCACAGACAGTAATTCAAACATGATTACTACAAGTTTTGATTGCTGGCCGCTAGACTAATTTAGCAATCTAAAATTTTTTTACTTACATGGGCTAATTGAGTGACTGTCAGTGACTCACATAACAAGAGAAACTGCTGATGCCCAACCACATTTCGAAATTGCACCTACGATTATTTTTTTATTTCTTTTTTTTATTTCCTTTTTATATCATATTTTTATTCACAATTAATGAAAGATAACATTTAAAGACATTGTACATTTTCCCCCTTTTTGTCCCCCTTCGACCTCCCCCAACACATTTAAAAAGAAAGGGAAAGTGATTGAGTTACATGTCAGAAAAAAAAGAAAAAAAAAAGTATACAACAATGTTACTTCAATACAAGCAAAAATGTAATAGCCTAACAATTTCAGGTGATTAGGTGATCTTATAGGCCTATATTAGTAATCTCAAGGGTACTAATCTGGAGGAAGTGTTTGGAGCTGTTCAAAATAGGATATCATCGGGTCCCAGATGGAATAGAATGAGTTGGTTGACCCTCGAATGGTATACTTAATTTTTTCAAATTTTAGGAACAGCATCAGATCTTTGAGCCAAAGAAAGGCTAAGGGAGGATTGATAGATTTCCAATCCAATAAAATCATTCTGCTGGCTAACAGGGAGGCAAAGGCAATGGCATCCAGCTGTCCATTGGTCAGAGAAGGATTGTTGTTTGGTACTCCAAAAATAGCCATTTCTGCACTAGGCTGCAACTTTATATCAAATGCTTCAGAAAGGGTTTTACATATAGTGGACTAATAATCTGCCAGACAGGGACAGGACCAGAACATGTGGGTCAAGTCCGCCAAGGAGCCTTTACACCTGTCACATGTACCATCAATATTTGGGTAGAAATTGGACAATCTGGCCTTACTGAAATGGATACGGTGAAGTACCTTAAACTGTATAAGGCTGAGCCGGGCACAAGAGGAGCTTCCATTGACCCTCAGTAAGGTACCATTCCAGACTTCATCAAAGATCTCTCCACCAAGTTCCCCTTCCCACTCAGATCGGATTGTATTGAGTGACGGGTTATCAAGGGACATGATTATCTAAAAAATACAGGATATGAGTCCCTTTATACGGGATATGAGTCCATTTAGTATTCTACGATTCTAACTCTCAACAGTAAGTTGAGACCCTGACTGAGTAAAAAAAAAAACGTTTTTATTTTGGGGGGATTTATCCGCTGGCCTATAAAAGGGGGGCCGTCAATTTCCCATCCCTGGATTGGACCACAACAATAAAGATGTTCCAATCTTATTTTGTGTCCATTGAGAGTCTGATGTAACGGCTCTAGTTAGTTTCGATCAGTAAAACAATCACAATCAGTCAATAAAACGGACTAAATATATGAAATACCTGTAATGATATTTGTAATTGATACAAAAAAAAAAAAATTAAAAGAGAAACATTTTGTCCTTTCAAAATAGCACCACACATTATTAGTTGTTGTTGCTACTAACCTAATAGAAAGCTGTTGTGGTTATGTTTACAGAAATAGAGAGACTACCAGAGGAGCATGCTAACCTCAATGCTATTTATACAGTATCTTACCCAAAACCCTAAGCGCATGTACGAGGCCTATCAGTCATGTTCATCACCAAATACAACAATTTACATCATAAATTACATGTCATACTTCCTATTTGAAGTGTTATGTGTAAACAATAACATTCAATAACATTCCTACAGATGGACTGGTTGCTAATTAGCTCTATACCACCTTGCAAGCACATCAAATACCACCGGTGAGAGTGTTAGAACAAGCTGCTGGTATTTCAGCTACTCACACCATAACATGTTTGAATGTTCAGCAAGTATACTGCTACATTTTAAAATCCCCCTTTCGGAGTGTCTTGACAGAGATAAACATTTTTTATTTTTTTATCAAGGGGCTTTTGACGTTTGTGGAGTG
Source organism: Coregonus clupeaformis (assembly GCF_020615455.1). Classification (NCBI taxonomy): domain Eukaryota; kingdom Metazoa; phylum Chordata; class Actinopteri; order Salmoniformes; family Salmonidae; genus Coregonus; species Coregonus clupeaformis. The sequence continues at coordinate 16,454,902 of NC_059221.1, read as the reverse complement.
AGGCTGACAGTCCAGTTACAGGGGCCCTTTGCTAATGATTTTTGAGCAGCCCCCAACCGAGTCCTAAATGTCTGCAATATCCATAAACAACTCTATACTGTCCAATTAGGCAGACAGAGATGTACTGGGCTGTCAGCCAGATCTGCATGGCTAAGCACCTGAGATCCAAAGGATGATATGGGGGATGGTTCATCGGCCAGCAGAGAGAGAGAGAGAGAGAGAGAGAGAGAGAGAGAGAGAGAGAGAGAGAGAGAGAGAGAGAGAGAGAGAGAGAGAGAGAGAGAGAGAGAATGTGCACAATGGATGACTTTCATTACAGCATTATGGGCTTTACACTCTCCCAATTACTGCCAGCTTTAATTGATTATCTAGCCTTTCCCTCTCACCCAACACTCATCATGGCTGTCTACTGTATCTGTCTGTCGTGGTTTTACTGTTTTCCTACTATACCACCATTGTCCTCATTTCTTATGTCCAACCAACCCCATCTCTTTTAGGTTTACACATCCATCCAAAGCTTTTCATCTACAGTAAAACCAACCTTGCGGGGATTTCAAAGGTGGTTTGTTAGAGAAATAAAGCTTCATTGACTTGGCTGCCATTGAGAGGACGGAGGACAGCCATTTGCACCATCGTAGGTATATACACTGAGAATAATGATAATTTATGCGTGCTAGCTCATCATCTCCCCTCCACCCCCTCACTTCCCTTCTCTTCCCCTGCTGTAGCCAGGCAGCCCTGTCAGTGGTCAGAGGTTCACTGGAGCATGACTCACTCCTGAGTGCGTTTGATCTGAATGAATTATGCCTTTTAGATTCATTATGCCACTTTATTTCTTCTCTCTATCTGCCCTCCTCCTCCCTTGTCTGTCCTTCCAGGAGAAGCAGGAATGAGATGTGTGACTGTGCATTAGGAGAGACACAGTACATATTTTATTGTATGCATCCTGTCCTGGTCATGACCCCATAGGTAGGAGGATATAAGGCCCTTACCTGTCTAATATTCTATATATATTGTGGAATGTGATATGAATACTGCGTAAATGTCTCTGAGAGATTTCACTGACCTTCCATTAAACCTTCATTCAAACCTGAATTTAGGTCCCCAGACTTTTATCACAATTGTGTTGTGTATTGTGCTACCATATGCTAGAAAGGGTGAGACTATGGGTTCATGCGTTGCAGCCGCCCCTCAATAACAAACAATATTTTAAAAAATCTGAATTTTGAAGACCTCAAATCTAGTGGAATAAAGCCACTTGACAATAATATGATTTAAAATAATACGACCCAAAAAATAATTGAACTTTTTTTTGTGTACATGAGTACGACAAGAGCTAATGGGATCATTTTTAAGATAATTTAAATTACAAACGAGTCCTCACTCTCTTAATTAATTACTGCTAATTACATGAACATCTCCACCCTGGCAGCATCCCAAATGGCACCCTATTCCCTATATAGTACACTACTTTTGACCAAAAGTATTGCACTATATAGGGAATAGGGTGCATTTGGGATACAGCCCATCTCATTGAGGCGGGACACTTTCTGAATCTGAGTTGTGAACATCAGGTCTAAACGAAGAGATATCCTGTTCTGTTTATGGATGACTGCTTGATAATGTGTGTCTATAGTGAGATGAATAGACATGATGTTAGATACACAGGGAGGTACAGTAGACTAGAGTGGATTACCTCAATGACCTCAACTAACCTGTACCCCCGCACATTGACACGGTACAGGTACACCCTGTATATAGCCTCGTTATTGTTCTTTTATTGTTGCTCTTTTATTTTTTGTACATTTTTAACTTTAACTCTTATTTTTCTTAAAACTGCATTGTTGGTTAAGGGCTTGTAAGTATGCATTACACGGTAAGGTCTACCTGTTGTATTCGGCGCATGTGACATTTTTCTTTTGATTTGATTTGATTTGATAACAGTACTGAAACAGTGGATATTACACATTTCATGTCAAACATTTTATTTAGTGAAGATTAAGTTATTGCGTTTGATATATGTGTTGGATAGTATTCAGATTGGTGCAGTAGCATTAAAGGGCATGTAGCAGCTATTTCTCAAAGCCAGAAATGCATATAATAGTAACTTAGAGCACCCCAAGAAAGCATTCCCAACAAACCCTTAAATACATTTGTATAATACTATAATATTGTTCTAAAAGCTGGGTTTGAGGTTTTCTCCAAATCAGCTCTAACTTCGGGAACAATCCCACAACACCTCGCAGTCAGCAGTGAGGAAATAAAAATCCATGCTCACACTTCATATACTCGTCAGTAAAAAAATAGAAAAAAAAGAACATGTGGGTTAGTAGTATGGAGCTAGGTAGCAATTGCATCTTTATTCATCAAGATGACCAATCATTGTGTGGTAGCAGGGTGCAGCAACACTTGCTATGCAAATGTCAGTATGCCTCTAAGGCCACGCAAATGAAACACTTCCTAAAATGTGGGATACATTTGTGAGAATGAGGCTGTCGAATTGGGCATCTACTTCCCACGGGGGGTCTGAAAAAAATTATGTATGCACTCACTAATTGTAAGTCGCTCTGGATAAGAGCGTCTGCTAAATTACAAAAAAAAAAAAAAAATCCATGGCTATCAACAATGGAAGGAGGGCTTCAACAAAACGTTTTCAAAGTGGATGATGTCAATATCAACAATGTGGCTTATCAAGTATCACAAACATACAGCAGTACCAGCAGAGACAGAGCATTATCAGGGCTTCACCGAGTAAGTGAAAGAGCTAACTTACTACCTCTATGCTAATGTTAGCTAGCTCTAGAGCTACCGCATTTAGCTCACGTCTTCCATCTAAATAACACTGATTAACGCTAAAGTAACCAAATGAACATGTCTGCCAGCTGTTGGTCGCTAACTGCTGGTGCTGTCATACTATAGATAGTACAAGCCTATGGGAAAATATACGTTTTGGTTGCAATGGAGGTCAATGAACCCTGTGGCTGGGGCCGAAACTGTGTGTGTGTTTACAGTGCCTTCAGAAAGTATTCACACCCCTTGACCTTTTCCACATTTTTGTTGTGTTACAGCCGGAATTTAAAATGGATTAAGTCTATGGAAGGGAGTGAGAACCATGAGCCTCCTAGGTTTTGTATTGAAGTCAATGTACCCAAAGGAGGACGGAAGCTAGCTCTCAGTAAAAATACTTAAGTCATTTTTTGTGGTATCTGTACTTTACTTTTACTTCACTAGAAGTAAAATGATGTACTTTTTACTCCATACATTTTCCTTGACACCCAAAGGTACACGTTACATTTGCAATGCTTAGCGGGACAGGGAAATGGTCCAATTCACACACTTATCAAGAGAACATCTCTGGTCATCCCTACTGCTTCTGATCTGGCAGATTTTATTTTTTTAAATGGTGCTGTCTGGTTTGCTAAATATAAGCAATTTGAAATTATTAATACTTTTACTTTTACTTTTCATACTTAAGCATATTTTAGCAATTACTTTCAAGTAGTAGTTTTACTGGGTGACTTTCACTTTTACATTAGTCAATTCCTATTAAGGTATCTTTACTTTTACTCAAGTATGACAATTGGATGCTTTTTCAACCACTGCTACCCCATGGTGCTACCATACAGAGTGCTGTTGAGGCTACTGTAGACCTTAATTGCAATACAGTGTTTTAATAAATGTTTTGGTGGCATGGGAATATATTTTGTATAGTTTTTTCTATAAAGGTTAACTTTTTAAATGTTTCACCATTTTTAATTTTATGAAATTCACTGAGGAGGATGGTCCACCCCTTCCTCCTCTGAGGAGCCTCCACTGGTATCAATACACCCAGTCAAATCAAATCAAATCAAATATTATTTTATTTGCCACATGCGCCGAATACAACAGGTGATATGCTTTACAGTGATATGCTTACTTACAAGCCCTTAACCAACGATGCAGTTTTAAGAAAAATAAGTGTTAAGTAAAAAATAATTCAAGAGCAGCAGTAAAATAAAATACAGAATCAACATTTTTCAAAACATGCATCCTGTTTGCAACAAAGCACTAAAGTAATACTGCAAAAAGTGTGGCAAAGCAATTAACTTTTTGCCCTGAACACAAAGTGTTATATTTGGAGCAAATCCAATACAACACATTACTGAGTACCACTCTCCATATTTTCAAGCATAGTGGTCGCTGCATCATGTTATGGGTATGCTTGTAATTGTTAAGGACTGGGGAGTTTTTCAGGATAAAAAAATTACTAAATGCAGCTAAGCACAGGCAAAATCCTAGAAGAAAACCTGGTTCAGTCTGCTTTCCACCAGACAATGAGAGATTAATTCACCTTTCAACAGGACAATAACCTAAAACACAAGGCCAAATCTACACTGGAGTTGCTTATCAAGAAGACAGTGAATGTTCCTGAGTGGCCGAGTTACAGTTTTGACTTAAATCTCCTTGAAAATCTATGGCAAGACCTGAAAATGGTTGTCTAGCAATTATCAACAACCAATTTGACAGAGCTTGAAGAATTTTGAAAATAATAATGGGCAAATGTTGCACAATCCAGGTGTGGAAAGCTCTTAGAGACGTACCCAGAAAGACTCACAGTTGTAATCACTGCCAAAGGTGCTTCTCCAAAGTATTGACTCAGTGGTGTGAATACTTGTAATTAATGTAAATACAATATTTCTGTATTTCATTATCAATACATTTCTACAAATGTCTAAAAACATGTGTTCACTTTGTCATTATGGGGTATTGTGTGTAGATCAGTGAGAGAGAAAAATCAATTTAATCAATTTTGAATTCAGGCTGTAATTTTGTCAATATGTTGTGAATATTGTAGAAAAGTACAACTTGGTGTGCATCAGTTTACCATGTAGTTAGGCTACAGTAGGCTTACCGTGTGAGTCATCAAAATTATGATCTTGCGTTGGGGCCTTTCCGGCAGTCTTTGTGGTTTTTATTTTACATTTACATTTACGTCATTTAGCAGACGCTCTTATCCAGAGCAACTTACATATGTGGGGAGCATAAATTGTACAATTGTAAACTAACAAATAATTGTTCAAGTTAGTTAATATACAGCACCAACTACATAAATATATGATAGGGTCCATTATCTGCTACCTGGACTTTAATGTCATGTTTGATGTCACATCATTAATTCAGTTAGAATTTTACCCAAAGGTCTCAGTTCTACTGTATGTAAAAAATAAAGTTAAAATACAATACAGTTGGCATGACAGATTTCAGTAAAGTCCCTATAAACATCTTTCAGTATGAGCAGATTGCATCACCTAATTTCTGCATTTTTTAATTTTATTTTCAAGGCCCCTGTCCTTGGGGAGGCAGCCCAGTCTAACAGAAAGGTTAGTGGTCTCTGATGAAACCAAGCTGCTGAATTTCAGATCATGTCTCAGACCTTTTCGGTTAGCATTTCCAGCATGGTTAATAATGTAGTCACCTATCCCCAGCCATTTATGCTGCTAGCCTACTACCATCATGGTACATTGATATTCAGGGAAATGTGATCCAGGCCCTACACTCCAAAAAAGTATTACCATTACGAGGTGGTCAGTTCTTTTTTTTCAAACGGTTGTTTTCTTCTTCTGAGCTTCATCAGTAATCAAGGGTTCATTTCACACCTCAGTGGATCGCCTGCTTTAATCTCTATTCACAGTAATTAAATCTGTCCAATAAAGTGAGCTCTTCTTTCCTCTTTGTTCCCTCGCTCATCTCTGTCTCTTTTTTTATTGTTTTACACCCTTCACATCTCATCTCCTGAACTACACGCCATCATGCCATCCCGCCTTGCTTGACAGGCAGAATCTATCCCTAAAATTAAAAAATTCCTGACCTATCTGAGATGACAAGACGGCAGGAGAGAGAGAGTGTCGGCGAGAGAGAGCGGACGAGAGAGGGAGAGAGAGAGAGATAGAAGACAGGAATTTGAAAAGGAAATAGGAGAGAATCTTTACCAAGTTCGATGGATGGGTGTGTAAAAGTAAGCTGACACATCCAGGGTTGGTTTTATTTTCCTTTTTTATTTTTAATAGAATGGAACGTGAAGATTTGACCCTGTCAATCAGGCCTAGTGACAAGTTTAATCACGGTGTGCCCTCCACTAAATCATGGCTAAATAGGAATGCAAATAATGGAGCGCCGGGGCCTCTTACAAATGCTAATCAAGAGCACTAATCAACTGACAGGTCCACAGATCTTCCTCGTTCAAGGAGTCACTCAAACTTAGTTTCTCTCTTTTCTTTCTTTCTATCTTGCTTGCTCATTCCAAACTTTTCCTCTCTCACTCAGCTCACACTCTTTTTTGGACACAGTAGGATGAACAGGAAATCTGAAAGTCTACTCTTCTCTCAACTCAGCTGCTGTCCCTCCATCACAGTGTAAGGTTTGTTGATTGAAGTCTCTCTCAGGTTTGATCTATTTACACAGCTGTAACTTGTCAATTATTATTGCCTTTGATGTTCAAGAGTATTTATTTTTCAGCTTCTGAGTGTAAAAAGAAAGGTTATTCTTCAGTCTTGTAAAGGGAAGGGTATCTATCTGATAAAGTCTCTCCTTTATTTTCAAGGTGGACCAGCAAGCTGCCTATTTCTAAACCATGTAAATGAAGTCTTGCCAATCCACTCCTCTGTGATCCGTCGCCGTAAAGACTTTGAAATGTTGATTTAGTCTTGGGTTTGAGTATGGTGACTTCCCGCTGCACTGCACCTTAAAATCAAAATACAATTGATCTTAAGTTTTATGTGTGCTTCAAAGTTGTGAAGGTTGCCTTTCTCCCCAATTGTCAAAGATGTCAAAGCTAAATGTGAAATTCTGCCCTGCCACGGTAGCGTCAAGAGTCAGTCAGGACTATCTTTTTGAAGTCCATAACATCATAAGAGATGGGACAAAAGCCAATACATTGTTATGATTTGGGGCTGTTGTTTTGGATAATGTATGATGTAGATTGTCCAATCAAATCAAGCAATGACATGGTGAAGAACATTTGTTTTGTTAGCAATCTCCATACTGATACTATAATTTCATGGAAAATATCTTGGAAAGGATGGAATGGGAAGTTATTAAGAAAAATAATAATCTCGAAATCAAAACACAGGGTTAAATACCAAGCTCATAGTTCATAGGTCACAACCTTCAGGGTTAAAAAAGCTTCACCCTCATTTGTTTTATGTTTTAGAATCTATAATTCATTGTTTAGAATAAAATATTTATTCAAAAGAGTAGAATAAATCTGACCATAATTAAACATGATTTTAGATGGTTTGGTTTGTCAGTAGGAGTTAGAGGGTTAGAACTAGAATGTCAACTAGATCTAATATCTTAAAAACTATCCTTCTCTCTTTGCTAATGATAGTTTACAGGCAAAATCTCCCGGGCCTGTGTGAGTGCTTCCAAGATATCTCATCTTTACAGGCAATCGACATAACTTAGTCTGGCAATGCCAAAGGGAGGCATAAAGACAAGCCAAGAGTATGAGTAAGAGATGTCAAATACTGCACATAACTCTGAGAAACTAAACATAACCCCTACAAATCCTAACTTCACCTCACTCTTTATATCTCCAAACCTAACCTGACACCTTAAAGGGTGACTGCACTTCCTGATTTGGCCTCGTTTTGAAGATTGCTCATTAAGAAATGCTAGAGGCCATGACTGAAGCCAAATGAGAGTTGTCTTGGGGGTGTGGTTTGATGTGGGTGTGTTATGTTCGCATATTGTACCCTGGCAGGTACTGTTGTTTGTCCCTCCTGAGTCACTGTAGCAATAACAGCCACGTCCTCAAAATAGTAACTTCCTTAAAATAGTCAGAATTAAAATACATCAAGAAATATGTAATTAATTTAGACGTTTTTGCTGAGGAGGTCTTAGTCGGGCAATTTTACATCTAGCTAAGGTGTTTGGTGAAGTATTTCTGAAGAAAAAAAATGTGCATGAAAAACTATTGAAAAACTAACTGCCGCTCAGGACTGAGAAATAAAAAAACATAGAATGCGTCAGCCAGACAGCCACTCACAAAGTATAGACTACCGTTCACTATCCATGGTGCCGAAGTTGCGACGTGTCTATGCTGCTGCCTATCGAATCGATGAAAGGCTTTCTGTGGTGCCAGGGCATGAAGCCTACAGCTTTGCTTTAGCTAATGGATAAATGTTTATTGGTAGGCCTATTTGGTCTTCATTTTCTCATGTTAAGCCTAACATTTCACGAAGCTTTACACGGTGAGCAGCGTGTCCATTTAGATTGCTGGCTGGCGGCAATAATGTAATTACTTGTTCAGTAATTAAAGTTGGAAATTCAAATATTACAGTTTGTAATATAAATGTTTGATACAACATCATACTAACCAGCAACCAATTATATATATTTTGAATATACATCTGTCCTGTAAAGGCTACCTGAACCTGCATGACATGAGCCATCCTTGCACTCTCTCCCAGCTTGAATAGAAAGTTGTTGTGCGTAAAGCCAGTCTATTAATGCCAATCTCTCTTTTTTTGGATGTAGAGGCCTATAGTAGCTACAGTATGCGACTGCGTCGCCTTGCACTTTTTTGTGCACGTTTTCACCACGGCCTGTAGGTCCAGGTTGCGGGCCCGACTGTTTTCTGTACTGAGTATTGACAACCCAAACAGTCTTTTCTGAGCCATTGTGCATTGTATGTCCATTGCGCTGCACACAATTTAAACGTATGCCTGCCAAGATATGCCAGAGATAAGTGACTGTTGATATTGCAACCACACAACTTAAACGACGGTTCACCAGTATGAACAAAATTGCTAAACGTTTTTTTTTGGGGCCCTTAAGAACTGTTTGCATCTGTCAAGTGTACAGACGACCTGTCCTAGAGCTTCCTATTCAGTTAATCTCTTCCCGTAACGTGTTGAGGCTGGCAATTAAGGAGAATGCTCAATTAAAGATGTTACAGAACTGCTGTATTTGAAGCACCACTCTCTTCTGCCCAGTTTCCCTGATGTTGCAATGGCAATCAAGCTGTTTTTAACCATTCCTGTAACTGTCGCTTCTGCAGAAAGTTTTCTAAACTAAAACTCATAAAGAACTACCTAAGAAGCGGTAGGCTCTCGGTCTGATTTGCGCTTTTGAACACCTGAGTAAGCTCCACTCATTGCACTGGCACTTTCATAGCCTTGACCACGGCATTTGTTTGCAGATATCCCCTTACTTTCAATCAGTTCAATGATTTATTATTCAAGGCCTGAGGCACTTTGATCAGTCACATTCTTGAAGCCCAATAAACAAATACTTAGCTTCCTAGTACATATAGACATTTAAAAGGTTTATGAATTACTTTTTGGAGGATTACTGTCCAAATTATTTATTAAAATAAATAAAAATAGACATTAATGTCAGAGAGGCGCATGGACCCCCAGAGTTCGTGGGCCCCCTTGCCTTGTGGGGGCTGAGGCGGTGTCCGGTATGCCAGTGTCTGCAAGCTGTCAAACTATTGTAAATAAAGCCCAAGTTACACACTGTTTATCAGTGCCCAAAATCACTTGCTAGCTAGCTAAGTTCCAACTATGTGTTTGTCAATGAAGCTAGCAAGTAGTAGCTAGCAGGCACATTGAGCAGCCAGGCCACAATCAGCTTATCAAGTTACTGGTGAGTGGCGACGTGTGTGCTTCAGTGACATTTAGTCTTTTACAACTTTCTTACTATCTATTACCAGAGTGTTTGTCTGTCTGGCAGTCGAGTTGCATACAAGTGCGCTCTGATCTTCTATATTCTCATTTTGCACCAAAAAGTGTCAGACTCAAGTATTTACACCATCAAACACATCAGCAAGTGGTCACTCCATAAAGGAATTAGGGCCTAGGGTTATTTCAACATATCATTAGCAATGTGTTGTCTTCTGTAAACAAGTCTGCTGAGCTGCGTAATGGGCAGGTCTGTCTCACTGTCTGGAGGTTCTGGCTGCTATGATTGGAAAGAGTGTGCGCAGCTGATAGAGCGCTATCAGCACAGCTGCTTCTCTCAGGTTAGTGGACACTGGGCAAGTGGGCATGATCGTAATCCATACCCAACCCTTCAGTAAATTGTGACGAACTCACTTACAAAACTCAGTTTTGGACGAGACTGACTGTATGAACAATATTATCCTATTGACACTTTGCAATCAATTTTGACACTAGAATGAATGTTTCTTACTCATATCGATGCCACATAGGCCGTTTAAAACCACAGAAGTTGGTTCTAAGGGGCAGTTGACCTTTAATGACTGACAACTGGTCCGCAGGTGCATTAATTTATGTTGATGTCTTTTGATTTGTGAGCTAAAGGCTTTCTGTTAAAATGGTCAACAGAGAGGGCCAGAAGTGTGGTAATGGTTGGGGCCTAAGATGCACCCCAGAAGAAGCCAGAGATATTTTGATGTTACATATATAGAACCGAGATTATGAGAGTAACCCAGACATTCTGTGAGGTCGGCATTGTGCTTCATTGGGACGTCATGTACAGTAATCTGAATGAAGCCTTTGAATCTCTGACGCTCTGGACAGACCACCCTGTGAGCTGACTGTAACAGTCAGACTGGAGATGATTATGGGGCTCCCTGCTTCTGTCTGACCTTCAGAGGGGGATCAACCAGCAGACCAACTGAGTGACCAGACAAGACATAACCCGGAGCATCAACACCTTGAAGCCATACAACTACTGTCTACTCCCCCTCTGTGAGATACTGTACCACCTCAATGTGTAGTACTAATGATGCCCTGGGTTTGTCAGTTCAAATACAGGGCTGTTTGATCAGGTAGCAGATAAATACCACACCACCACAACTGCTCCACCACTCTTCAGCAGTTAGTTATCCCAGACATGTAGAGATACTAAGGTTACTGTGAGCCTTTTGACTGACCCGTCTGTCAGTTTCAGTCTTTCTGTCTGTCTGTCAGCCTCTAATAGTGCTCTCTTGGTGAGCCTAATGATCCATCAGACCATAAGGAAGTCAGAAATCTGGAAAAGGAAGATATGTTTTGGATGTTCAAAGAGATACAGACCATAAATGTACCTGCAACCTAACAAGACCGGTAACAAACGCTTCTTGACAGAACATCTTTGTGGGCCTCAATACACCTTGGTGTATTGTTTAAAACCTATCTATCTATCTATCTACCCTGTTAAAAGCATGTATTAGAAACACTAAGTTTCTACAGCTTTTGCTGTTGAGCCTATTTTGTAATTCCATTGCATCAAACACTTGTGTTGCTTTCATGTGCAAACTTCAAAGAAACAACATGTGAATCATTAAAGAGGCACCGTGGGTTGAATTCTTTAATTTACCCTGCAGTTAGTTAGTTTGACCTTTGTGTTCATGTGAACTGGCATAACCTGGTTTGGTTTAGCCAATTAAGCCTTGTTGAGATTGGAAGTTTGAAGAGAGTCAAATCATATTTTTTTGCATATCCAATTAGAATCTGTTCTTTTCCCTGCAGTCTAAACAGCCGAAAAGCACAAGGAAAAGGATATTTCAAGCCACAAATCGGATTCCTGGCCATGCGACTTGTGTCTGAACGGTCAAATCTGATTTATTTGCCCTGAAGTGGTTTTTAGACTTATTTGGCATATCATGTTGCTTGCTAGCTACTCTGTTGACAGTTTGACAAGAAGATGGTAGCTAACTAACTTGTTAATTGTTTACAAAGAGATTAGTGAATGTGCTAGAAAGCTAAACAGCTACCTAGCTAGCTAGTTGACTGCTGTGCCAGCCAAACGATACTTGTTTTAAAAATTGGATTATCTTATCCTTTGAGGCTTTAAAGGTGTTCTTACACTATGATTTTGAACATTCAAAGCAACTGGGAAACGTTCATTGCAGGCATTGTTGTCATCTTAGCTTGCTACATAACTTCTGAGTGATAAGCAGCACAAGCACCACCACCAATCAGCCTACACCACTGCACACACACCCGTTGTTACTATGACAACTAGTGTAGGCATGTCAGCAAATCACTGCTGTCTGAACACACACAAATCCGATTTGATCAGTATTCCAAAATAAAAAAATTAACTGATTTGAGCAATAAGGCCTGCAGTGTGAACCAGGCTTAGAAGCCTTGTTAAGTTCCCTTTCAGTTGGTCATTCAGTATAACATACTATGGAGAGTCAACGACCAATCATATTCGCGTGAAGAAAACTAAAATCACGCCCAATGAGCCAATGGATGCCGAGCCCGCCTTCTGAAGCCCCGCCTTCCTGGCTATAATACTCATGGCTCACATTAATTTCCTAAATTCTTCGCTCTTCTGCTTGCCTGAAGGAAGAACGTGTCACAGAATTTACAAACTATTCAAGCACACGAAGACTTAGGTGTCTATTAGTGGGGAGAGAGTACTCGTCCCCCTAAATGTTGTGAATTTTGGATCTTGCTATTGGTTTTTGTGTTTGCTAAAAGCAAACTACTTTCTGCTCTGCTTGTGTAGCTAATGCTTCCTTGCTTGGGTAGGATTTGTGTTTGCTAAAAATCCACTACTTTCTGTTCTGCTTGTGTAGCCAATGCTTCCTCGCTTGAGTAAGATGGCCAGTGGTAAGAGTAAGTTAAAAAAGGCTAACCAGCCAAGTTTGAACCTCTGACCGTGCCCTAGGCCATGTGGTTTCACAATGAAATTTAAAGATACGAGTGCTGTCCTATTTTCCTGGGCTGGAAACACGCTCAGGAAGCTTTGGCTTTGGCGGGGGAGACTGAACCATTGGTGTTTAATGTGCCTTTGATGGAGCTGTGTCGTAGGGCAGCAGATCACCTGGGGTTGGATTGGCTGTCTTCTTTGCCGCAGCGGAGTTCCTCCAGGTTTGGGGGAAGTTATTTACCTTCTGTACCTTCAGTGGTGAAGCGTCGCTTACCCCTGTTTAAAGATTTTGCAGATGAACTAAAGGCGACCTGGGATTGCCCTCATTCAGCCAGGCTGGTGCTACCAGGTTATGGCGAGTTCATGAATGTAAAGGGAATGGAGGAGGCGGGGCTCGTTTGCACACAACCGATGGATGGAAAGTTGCCGAGTTACTTAGCTCCAGAGGCTAACAAGGGGGCTAACCTAGTGCCGGTTCTCGTAGATCAGCTAGAAAAAGGCTCCTGAACAGCTTCTACCCCAAAGTCACAAGACTGCTGAACATTTAATTAAACGGTTATCTGGACTTCTTCTTTTCACCCGTTACCTACATGTACATAGTACTTCAATCAATCAATCACCTAACCAAACCTACATGTACACCACCAGTAAAAAGTTTGGACACACCTACTCATTCAAGTGTTTTTCTTTATTTTTATGTGTTATTTCATAGTTTTGATGTCTTCACTATTATTCTACAATGTAGAAAATAGTAAAAAATAAATAAAAACCCTTGAATGAGTAGGTGTGTCCAAACTTTTGACTGGTACTGTACATATTACCTCAATCAATCACCCCAACTACCTCGTACCCCAGTACACCAACTCAGTACCGGTACTCCTTGTATATAGCCTATATATAGCCCCGTTATCGTTATGTTATTATGTTACTATTTTCTTTCTATCTACTGTAGTTGTTAATTTTCTTACTTTTTAACTGCATTGTTGGGAAAGGGCTCGTAAGTAAGCATTTCACGGTAAAGTCTAGACTCGTTGTATTTGGCACTTGTGACAAATACATTTGATTTGACAGAGTGTACCAGGCTGAGGGTGTGGCGGCCGGGACGTTGAAGTGGTCACGATACTGCAGATGTAGCATATTGATTGGCTGCAGGAGCTGAATAAGACGGGTGATGGGTAAGACGGTTTCAGAGCTCCTCAACGAAATCCACGCTACGGCTGATTTTGTGCTGTGTCCGTCCCGCTGTACTATTCTGGCTGTGGGGAAAAGTATAGAGGGTCAGCGCCACCTCTGGTTGAAGTTGTCCTGGAATCCTGAGAGGGACAGGCGGATGTATTTAGATGAGCCAGTTTTGCCAAAAAGGTTGTTTGACTTCGCTATGGAGTCATTACAGGCCCGTTTCAAGGAGAAACAAAAACAGGACGCAGCTCTACAGGTTCTTTTCTCCCGAAAATCATTTGTTGGGTGACTCGGCAGTTCCTGAGGCATTAAGGAAAGGGTCCAGGCCAGAGGCGGGTTGCCCCAGGCCAGGCGGCCGCTTCGAGGTCTGTTTTTGACCGTCTTGGTGCTTCTGGGCAGAAGCACATTATTTCTACCCAAGATTCCTCTGTGTTCAGGTGTATCGAGAGTGCGGTATCATCCAGGTGTAGGCATAATAAACACAGTTCCTTCCCCACATTCAGACACACAGTTGTCAAGAGTGGTGGATATGAAAGCAAGCATGACAAAAAAATTAGATTTATCTCAGTCCTCAGGGTTGGCACTCTGCCCCTTCAGGAGATAATGTATGGGAGACTGGCAGCGTGCTCCGTCCAGTGGCGGGCATGCACAGTTTCACCATGGTTGATGAGGACGATGATGAGGGAGTACGGTCTGCAGTTCGCTGTGCATCTTCCTCCTTTTCGTGGCGTCATTATGTCAATGGTCCCAGAGGTCCTAGCGCCTGTCTTGAGAGATATTCGGGTGGTCCCTGTGTCAGAAGTACAGAGCGGTTGGTACAGCTGGTACTTCTTAGTTCCCAACAGTGATGGAATGTTGCATCCCATCCTGGACTTGTTTTAAACAAGCACCTCAAGGTTTGCAAGATCAAAATGCTCACAAGGCTATTGCAGTTGGTGCGTCACAGCGTTTGGTTCATTTGCATAGATCTGAAGGATGCATATTTTCATGTGGCTACACATCCTCCCCACAGAATGTGTCTGGGGTTTCATTTCGAGGGTGCCTACAAGTTTCTGGTCCTGCCTTTCGGGCTCTCCCTATTACCCTGGACATTTTATATGGTGGTGGAGGCGGCTTTGGCACCGGTGCGATGCCAGGGGATCAGAGTTTTGGCCTATCTGGACGATTGGCTGGTCGTAGCGAAGTCAAGGGAACAGGTGGAGCGCCACACTGCCACGCTAGTTTCCCATATTCAGTTTCTTGGGTTCATAGTGAATCTCAAGAAAAGTTGTTTGACTCCAGCTCAACGCATTCAGTTTCTGGGTCTCGTTCTGGACTCGGTTCTGAATCATGCGTTTTTGTCACAACAGAGGAGGGTCGCCTTTCGGCTCTGTCTGGCACGGTTTCAGCTCGGGCACTCGGTGCCTTTTCGCTTGTACCTGTGGTTAATGGGTCTGATGACCTCTATGATGGCTGTGGTGCCTCTGGAACCTCTGTTGATGCCTCTGTTTCAGCGCTGAGTGATTGCTACGAGTCTGGATGTATTTCGCAACTGCCATCGGTTGCTCAAGGTATCCCTGTCATGCCTAAGGCCATTGACTCCTTGGAGGGACCATCGACTGCTGTTGCAGGGGGTTCTCATGGGATGGGTAGTGTCCCGCAGGGTGATCACAACAGATGCATTCTTACTGGGATGGGGACCGCTGTATGTGGGCTACTCGGAAAGTGGGATTTGGTCAACAGCGCAAAGGGCGCTACATATCAATTACCTAGAGCTACTGACTGTTTTGCTAGAGCTGAGGCATTTCCTTCCAATGTTGGAGGGCCAGCATGTGTTGGTAAGGTCCGACAACAGGACGGCGGTTGCGTACATCAACAGGCAGGGGGGGACGCTGCCCCTCTCTCCCAAACCTGGCTTGTTATCTGCTCGTATAGAGCAGGGTGAAATTCCTGTCGCTTAGGGCGATGTATATTCCTGGATCTCTCAATGTGTGTGCGGACCTACTTTCCAGGGGGTTCCTATCTCTACGGAGTGCAGACTGCAACCCTCAGTGGTCCAAGCCTATGGCACCAACCTGGGACCTGGCTTTGGTCCTGGATGCTCTGTGTGAGCCTCCATTTGAAACATGGGTGTCACAGTTCCCTCAGCCAGAACCCAGAAGCAGACCAGGACAAGGAGAGTTGAACGAAGGTGAGGGTTTATTAAGATACAAAAAGGTGCAGAATAATCCAGGGACAGAGCGGGCGGCGTGGATGAGTAGTTGGGGGTGCAGTTCTAGGTCCAGTGAGGGCTCGGCAGCCGCCGACCATCAGGCAGAGGTGGGGTGAAGGTTCCGGACGTGTGACTGCAGATGGGACAAAAACGGAGGTAAGGAAACAAAAACCCAACAAAGTACAAAACAACAAAACTCACGCTAGATACTCTAAACTGATACTCAGATACACCTACTGTTCATGGCTAACGATCCGGCAGGAACTGGATGTTTGGCCAGAGCCTAAGAAGGGTGATGATGAGAACCAGGTGTGCAGATTGCTGACGGGATGCAGGTGTGGAAAACAAGAGAGCTCCCCGGAGCGTTCCCGAACCCTCGGGAAACTGGAAACTACGAACCGAAACACTAGTCACCAGACAGGACCCGACTCAGACTGCCGGGATCGTTACAGTACCCCCCTCCGACCAGACGCCACCGGGCGGACTCCCGGAGCGCCAGGATGGAGGCGGTAGAATTCGCTGATGAGATCAGCATCTAGGACCTGTCGCCGCGGAATCCAACTCCTCTCTTCAGGACCATACCCCTCCCAGTCCACGAGGTACTGGAAACCCCGGCCCCGCCGTCTGGAATCCATGATGCGACGCACCGTGTAGGCAGGACCACCTCCGATCATCCGAGGAGGAGGGGGAGGGGGCGGAGGAGGCAACAGAGGACTGAGGAAGACAGGCTTGAGGCAGGAGACATGAAAGGTGGGATGGACTCTGAGCGTCCTCGGTAGTTTGAGTCGAACTGCCACCGGATTGATCACCTTCTCCACCACAAACGGACCAATGAACTTCGGTAACAACTTCCTAGACTCAGTCCGTAACGGAAGATCCCGTGTGGCCAACCAAACCCTATCTCCGATGGTATAGGTGGGAGCGGGGATCCGGCGACGATTCGCCTGGAGCTGATACCGGTCCGAACCTCTAAGGAGTGCCTTTCTGGCCCGATGCCAGGTCCGGTGGCAACGACGAATATGGGCCTGAACAGAAGGCACTGAGAGCTCCTTCTCCTGAGAAGGGAACAGGGGAGGTTGGTAGCCATACAGGCACTGGAAGGGAGACATCCCAGTGGCAGATGTAGGGAGAGTATTGTGGGCATACTCAACCCAAGGCAACTGAGAGGCCCAGGAGGTGGGGTTGGAAGAGACCAGACAGCGTAGCGTGGATTCCATCTTCTGGTTGGCTCTCTCCGCCTGACCATTGGATTGGGGGTGAAAACCAGATGTGAGACTGACTGTAGCTCCAATGGCCGAACAGAAGGACTTCCAGACAGCAGAGGTAAACTGAGGGCCACGGTCGGAAACGATATCACTGGGCAAACCGTGGACCCTGAAAACCTCCCTAACCAGGATCTCGGACGTCTCCGAGGCAGAGGGAAGCTTGGCAATAGGCACAAAGTGGGCGAACTTACTGAACCTGTCCACGATAGTCAGAACGACCGTGTTCCCCTCAGAAGCGGGCAACCCCGTGACGAAGTCCAGGGCCAGATGCGACCATGGACGCCGGGGAATAGGAAGGGGGTGAAGTAGTCCAGAGCTGGGCCGATTGGTACTCTTATTCTGCGCACACACTGGACAGGCAGCAACAAAACCCCGAGTATCCTCGGCCATGGCAGGCCACCAAAAACGTCTGCGAAGAAACGCCATTGTCCGAGCCACGCCAGGGTGACAAGCCATCTTACTGGCGTGGGACCATTTGAGGACAGCAGGACGAACCGACTCAGGCACAAACAACCGACCGGGTGGACCGTTACCGGGACCGGGCTGAGTCCGAAGGGGCCGCCAGCACCTCCTCCTCAATCTTCCACATAACTGCTCCCACGACGCAGTTCCGGGGGAGAATTGTCTCGGTCTTGGACCCACTCTCCTCCGTCTTGGAGAACATCCGGGACAAGGCGTCCGCCTTGCCGTTCTTAGATCCAGGTCGGAACGTCAGGACAAACTTGAATCGTCCGAAAAACAACGCCCACCTGGCCTGACGGGAGTTGAGACGTTTAGCCGATTGCACGTAAGCAAGATTCTTGTGGTCAGTCCAGACAATAAACGGTTGCTCCGCCCCCTCCAACCAGTGGCGCCACTCCTCCAAGGCAAGTTTCACCGCGAGAAGCTCCCGGTTACCCACATCGTAATTCCTCTCCGCAGGCGAAAGGCGACGAGAGTAGTAGGCGCAGGGATGGAGTTTACTGTCCGTGGAGCATCGCTGCGACAGGATGGCGCCAACTCCCACATCAGACGCGTCCACTTCAACGACGAACTGACGGGCCGTGTCCGGTTGAGAGAGAATCGGTGCGTTGGTGAATCGCCTCTTCAAATCCAGAAACGCTCGATCCGCCTCCGGATTCCACTTGAAGGTCCTGATGCTGGAAGTCAAGGCAGTTAATGGAGCGGCCACACGGCTGTAATCCCGGATGAATCTGCGGTAGAAATTCGCAAACCCCAAAAATCTCTGGAGCTGCAATCTCGTACCGGGCTGGGCCCATTCCAGAACCGCTCTAACCTTCTCCTGGTCCATCCTAATCTCACCCCTGGAGATGATGTACCCGAGAAAGGATGTCGTGTGGGCGTGAAACTCGCACTTCTCGGCCTTCACGAACAGGCGATTCTCCAATAATCGCTGCAGAACCTGCCGGACATGCTGGACGTGGTCGGAAGGTTCCTTCGAGAAGATCAGAATGTCATCCAGGTAAACAAACACGAAGAGACCGATCATATCTCTCAGGACGTCGTTCACCATACTCTGGAATACCGCTGGAGCATTGGTCAGTCCAAACGGCATCACCTGATACTCGAAGTGCCCCATCGGTGTATTGAAACCCGTCAACCACTCGTCCCCCTCTCTGATCCGGACCAGGTGATACGCATTGCGTAGGTCTAACTTGGTGAACACCGTAGCACCCTGTAAGGAGTCGAAGGCAGAACTCATCAAGGGCAGGGGATACTTGTTCTTGACCGTGATGTCATTCAACCCCCGATAATCAATACACGGTCGAAGAGAGCCATCCTTCTTACCCACAAAGAAGAATCCTGCCCCCAGGGGTGATGACGAGGGACGAACGAGACCAGCAGCTAGGGACTCCTTGATGTAGGTCTCCAACGCCTCACGTTCAGGTCGGGAGATACTGTATAACCTTCCCTTGGGGTAGACAGCTCCAGGGACCAGGTTGATGGCACAATCATATGGTCGGTGGGGAGGGGAGTGACAGAGCCTTCTGCTTACTGAAAACTTTCCCCAAATCGTGATATGTCTCGGGAACCAGGGACAAATCTGGGGGTTTAGCCTCAATCACCTGACTGGGAACCGAATGGGGGCAGGCAGTCTTGAGACAGTTAGCATGACAATCCAGGCTCCAACTCGTTACCTTGCCCGTCACCCAATCGAACGTGGGATTGTGTTCCTTCAGCCAGGGGTATCCAAGGACCAGAGGAACATGGGAAGACGGCAGAATGAAAAATGAAATCATCTCAGAATGATTCCCTGACAACCGCATCTTAACCGGTTCAGTCCTCATCGTGATACGTGCCAGACTACTGCCGTTCAGAGTGGTCGCTTCAATGGCTTCCGGCAATTGCTCCTTGGAAAGCCCCAGCTGTTCCACCAACTCGGCATCAAGAAAGCTTCCATCGGCACCTGAATCGATAAAAGCGTTAAGCGCTAAGCTCTGATTCCTGTTCACAAGGGTAGCCGGGAAGCGGGGTCTGACAGAGGTACTGAGAGGTTGAAACTGGCTCGCTAAAAGTCCTCCCAACTTTAGCGAGCCGGGCAGTTTGACGACCGCCGGGAGCAAGTGGAGATGTAATGTCCCGAGCGACCACAGTAGAGGCAGCAGTTGGTCCTACGTCTATGTTGACGCTCCTCCTTGGTTAACCCGTGCCGCCCCACTTGCATGGGTTCAGAATCGGGAGAGAGGTCCTCTCCACTAATCCTTTGTGGTGGAGAATGATCGACGTGTTCTGGTCCACCACCCGACCCGACTGGGAACTGAGAAGCTGATCGATTGGACGGACCCCATTGCTTCTCCCTCCTTCGCTCTCGGACTCGATTATCCACCCGAATAGACAAGGCTACCAAGCTGTCCAGGTCACTAGGCTCCGGATAGGAGATCAACTCATCCTTGAGCTGCTCCGACAGACCCTGGTAAAAGGCCGCTTGCAAAGACTCCTCGTTCCACCCACTCTCCACAGCCAACGTCTTGAACTCGATCACGAAGTCGGCCACGCTGCGAGTTCCTTGGTGAAGAGAAAACAGGCGCCTAGCTGCGTCCCTCCCTCGGACGGAATGGTCGAAGAGCTTCCTCATCTCGGCCGTGAACCCCTGGTATGAAGCCATGCAGGGATCCTGTCGTTCCCAAACGGCTGAAGCCCACTCCAGCGCTCGACCACGCAGCAACTCAATCACAAAGGCTATCCTAGCCTTGTCTGTGGCATAAGAGTAGGGCTGTAGATCGAACACTAATCCACACTGCATAAGGAAGGAACGGCATCTTCCCAGCTCCCCCTCATATTTATCCGGCGTCGGAACCTTGGGCTCACGGAGGGACACAACTTCAGAAGCGGCAGGCGAGATGGGTGAAACCGGTAGTGGGTCCTCCACCGGACACTGGCGTTGGTTCTGGACCTCCATCAGGCCGGTAGAAAGGTTCCGAACTGACAACGCGATCTCCTGTAGTACCGTGCTATGATGGCCCAACATCTTCTCCTGCTGGGTAATGGCATGGCGAACTGAGTCCAGGTCCGCTGGGTTCATAATTGGCCGGATCGTTCTGTCACAGTTCCCTCAGCCAGAACCCAGAAGCAGACCAGGACAAGGAGAGTTGAACGAAGGTGAGGGTTTATTAAGATACAAAAAGGTGCAGAATAATCCAGGGACAGAGCGGGCGGCGTGGATGAGTAGTTGGGGGTGCAGTTCTAGGTCCAGTGAGGGCTCGGCAGCCGCCGACCATCAGGCAGAGGTGGGGTGAAGGTTCCGGACGTGTGACTGCAGATGGGACAAAAACGGAGGTAAGGAAACAAAAACCCAACAAAGTACAAAACAACAAAACTCACGCTAGATACTCTAAACTGATACTCAGATACACCTACTGTTCATGGCTAACGATCCGGCAGGAACTGGATGTTTGGCCAGAGCCTAAGAAGGGTGATGATGAGAACCAGGTGTGCAGATTGCTGACGGGATGCAGGTGTGGAAAACAAGAGAGCTCCCCGGAGCGTTCCCGAACCCTCGGGAAACTGGAAACTACGAACCGAAACACTAGTCACCAGACAGGACCCGACTCAGACTGCCGGGATCGTTACAATGGGAGTCTGTACACCTGAAGGTCCTATTCTACAAGACTGTCCTGCTCATGACCTTGGCATCAGCCAAGCGTATTGGGGATCTCCATGCATTAACAGTACCTGTTTGTAGTTTGTGCCTGGCGATTCCAAATTGATGTTACGTCCTAATGCAGCTTTTGCTCCGAAGTTTATGCCTATGTCTTACAGGTCCCTAGCTTTCGAGCTGTTCCCTTTATCACCTGCTTCCAGTGAACAACGGAGGTTGCATGGCCTGTGTCCGGTGTGCCCTTTACGCACGTATATGGATAGGACCAAGGACATCCGCATTTGTGACCAGCATTTTGACTTTTTCGGTAATCCAGCTCTGGGTAGGGCACTTTCTTATTGGATTGTGGAGGCTATCTCCCGGGCATATGACAGCAAAGGACAAGGGTTGGCTAGCAGTGTACGTAATCACTCCACAAAAAATGCGTCTTGGGCATTTTTCAGGGGCATGACAATTGGTGATGTCTGTGTTGCAGCGAGTTGGGATTCCCCACATACCTTTGTGAGGTTGTATCACTTGGATGTAACTGCTCCCAGTGTGGCTCATAGTGTTCTTATGGCTGGGTCCGGGAGTGGGTGTTAGGCAGTGCGCAGGTTGTGCATCTATCTGGGTTACCACAGTTTCCTGTGGGTTTGAGCCTTGGGCTGCTGTGGCAGCGTGCAAGTACACAGTTCCCAGGTTACTGCAGCTTTCCTTTGGGTTTGCACCTTGGGCTGCCGTGGTTCATCGACTCTGGTCGAGGCTATGCAGCGCGGGTGTGCACTTTACCAAGCCACGACAGGTGTTCTGTTGTTTTGGACTTACGGATCCTTGTATGAGTTCTAACATTTCATGCTCGCAAGGTACGTATTGTCCTTTTTTTATTTTTTATTTTTTAGGGGTTAGATCAGCTTTAATATTGCAGATAGATTGTAACATCCATCAATGTAATTGTCTGCATCACTTCCAATCCCCCATATGTTTTTTTTTCTTTCTTTTTTCACATACAGTGGGGGAAAAAAGTATTTAGTCAGCCACCAATTGTGCAAGTTCTCCCACTTAAAAAGATGAGAGAGGCCTGTAATTTTCATCATAGGTACACGTCAACTATGACAGACAAATTGAGGAAAAAAAATCCAGAAAATCACATTGTAGCATTTTTAATGAATTTATTTGCAAATTATGGTGGAAAATAAGTATTTGGTCACCTGCAAACAAGCAAGATTTCTGGCTCTCACAGACCTGTAACTTCTTCTTTAAGAGGCTCCTCTGTCCTCCACTCGTTACCTGTATTAATGGCACCTGTTTGAACTTGTTATCAGTATAAAAGACACCTGTCCACAACCTCAAACAGTCACACTCCAAACTCCACTATGGCCAAGACCAAAGAGCTGTCAAAGGACACCAGAAACAAAATTGTAGACCTGCACCAGGCTGGGAAGACTGAATCTGCAATAGGTAAGCAGCTTGGTTTGAAGAAATCAACTGTGGGAGCAATTATTAGGAAATGGAAGACATACAAGACCACTGTTAATCTCCCTCGATCTGGGGCTCCACGCAAGATCTCACCCCGTGGGGTCAAAATGATCACAAGAACGGTGAGCAAAAATCCCAGAACCACACGGGGGGGACCTAGTGAATGACCTGCAGAGAGCTGGGACCAAAGTAACAAAGCCTACCATCAGTAACACACTACGCCGCCAGGGACTCAAATCCTGCAGTGCAAGACGTGTCCCCCTGCTTAAGCCAGTACATGTCCAGGCCCGTCTGAAGTTTGCTAGAGTGCATTTGGATGATCCAGAAGAGGATTGGGAGAATGTTATATGGTCAGATGAAACCAAAATAGAACTTTTTTGGTAAAAACTCAACTCGTCGTGTTTGGAGGACAAAGAATGCTGAGTTGCATCCAAAGAACACCATACCTACTGTGAAGCATGGGGGTGGAAACATCATGCTTTGGGGCTGTTTTTCTGCAAAGGGACCAGGACGACTGATCCGTGTAAAGGAAAGAATGAATGGGGCCATGTATCGTGAGATTTTGAGTGAAAACCTCCTTCCATCAGCAAGGGCATTGAAGATGAAACGTGGCTGGGTCTTTCAGCATGACAATGATCCCAAACACACCGCCCGGGCAACGAAAGAGTGGCTTCGTAAGAAGCATTTCAAGGTCCTGGAGTGGCCTAGCCAGTCTCCAGATCTCAACCCCATAGAAAATCTTTGGAGGGAGTTGAAAATCCGTGTTCCCCAGCGACAGCCCCAAAACATCACTGCTCTAGAGGAGATCTGCATGGAGGAATGGGCCAAAATACCAGCAACAGTGTGTGAAAACCTTGTGAAGACTTACAGAAAACGTTTGACCTGTGACATTGCCAACCAAGGGTATATAACAAAGTATTGAGAAACTTTTGTTATTGACCAAATACATATTTTCCACCATAATTTGCAAATACATTTATTAAAAATCCTACAATGTGATTTTCTGGATTTTGTTTTCTCATTTTGTCTGTCATAGTTGACGTGTACCTATGATGAAAATTACAGGCCTCTCTTATCTTTTTAAGTGGGAGAACTTGCACAATTGGTGGCTGACTAAATACTTTTTTCCCCCACTGTACATACACATATATATACACATACATTCATATATACATACATACATATCCTTTAAAAATATATATATTTCCCTTCATTACTTTCCAACCCCACCATCCCCTCCCTAATTGGAGTAAACTAGTGAACAACAATGCTTAGGCCTCTACTTCATGTTTATACATACTATATACATTTTATGGACACAGTCACTAATTATATTTTGTTTGTTTTTACTCCTGAACTTCCTCCGATCATTTTCATGATCTCCATCTGGTATGCTTCTATATGCCATATCTTTCTAACTGTGCTCTTTCACAAAAGCTCACAATATATAAACTATATACTTATTATAGACACAGCATGTCTTACACTAGTTATCTTGTTGTTATTAGTTGTTGTTATTAGTCCCATCCTTCAACACCTCCCATCTATCTCTTAACACCATCCATATTGGATTTCTATTTGCCATATATTTTTCATCTGTACTGTGATGTTTTACAAAAGTTATGAACCTTTCTATTCTCATTGTTTCTACAGTTTGTGAACTGAAAATAAACATCTTTGCTAAAAGTATTATTATATTATTGATCGATTGACTATGACTTTTCAGATCACCCAATAGTGCTATCTGCAGGGTCAGCTCCATGCAAATATTGCAATCCTTCAGCCATTCCTGGACATGTGTCCAGAAACAAGCTACAAATGGACAGAACCAAAACAAATGATCTAATGATTCTTTCTCTTCACAGCAAAATCTGCAGAGCTGGGAAGATTGTATCCCCCATACAAAAAACATTATGTTGGTAGCAAGAATTTTGTATAATAATTTAAATTTAAAAATTCTAAGCTTTGAATCCGGCGTCGTTTTGCGTATCAGTTCATAAACACTGTGCCATGGAATCGGTACGTAAAAAATCTCTTCCCAACTATTTTGCAATCTATATGGGACGGCTGTCAATCTTTTGGTCCTTAGATGAAACTGGTAAACTTTTTTATTTATCACAATTTTCTTCAACCAATTATGTTCTTTAATGCAAGGCCGACAGACAAGTTCCTTACTTTTTCCTCCTTCCACTTTCCTCTTCCATTTTTGCGGTAATGCTGCAATTATTTGGTTGTAATTTTGGGTAGAGCAGACATTTCCATATGTTTTTGTTAGCTGCATGTGCGACATAACTCCATCATTCCTACCGATAATATCATTTACGAAGATTATAGGTACGTATTGTTCTTGGAACAATGGGTTCTATGGACTCGGGCTGCAGTGGCAGCGTGTCAATGCGCATAGCCAAGTTGCAGCAGGTTCTGGTTCCCTATATGGGGCTTTGACATCTGTAACCCCTTTTTGGAGCCAGTGGAACCTGTGTGTGCTCGGGCTGCCGTGGGCCTCCTTGTTTAGTACCCTGTGAGCCAGCTTAGGGCGTGATTATATGTCCCCATAGTATGTTATACAGAGTGACTGACTGAAAGGGAACTTACAGTTATGAATATAACTACTGTTCCCTATAGATAGGCATCAGCCTTGGAATTATTGTTTCGGGGGGTTTGCTTCAGTACTTTGAGTAACATTGGGTTTCCATACATTTTGTAGAATCATTCGTCTTCATTGAGCTCCAACGCGCGCCAACAGTGTCAGTGACAGAGTTTATAAGAGTGCACTCTATAACCAGGGTTTATTTTTGTACATTGTGATTGTGTTGTGTGACTGACCACTATACCATTAATACATTCTAGTCAAATTGCATTCCATGTGTGGTTGTATTTCATTGAATCATACTGCATTTATTCTTATTGCATGGGAGAACATTCTGAAAACAGTAGTCTAAGCCTTTTTATAAACTGGTTTTTTTGAGCCTTGAATGCTGATTGGCTGAAAGCCGTGGTATATCAGTATACCATGGGTATGACGTTGGTAACCAGTTTATAATAGCAATAAGGCACTTTGGAGGTTTGTGGTATATGGCCAATATACCAAGACTAATGGCTGTATCCGGGCACTCCGTGTTGCATTGTGAATAAGAACAACCCTTAGCCTTGGTATATTGGCCATATACCACACCTACTCTGACCTTATTGCTTAAATATTCACCTTATGACGGCCTTGGAACAAGGGCACATCCAATTTGTTACGATTGTTTTCCTCATTCCGGCCCATTCACAAACAAGCAAAACGTTGTTAAATATCAAGTAAATTTGTCAAACTATTAAATTGTTGAGGAGATTTAAGTCAAAACTGTAACTCGGCCACTCAGGAACATTCACTGTCTTCTTGGTAAGCAACTCCAGTGTAGATTTGGCCTTGTGTTTTAGGTTATTGTCCTGCTGAAAGGTGAATTAATCTCCCAGTGTCTGATGGAAAGCAGACTGAACCAGGTTTTCCTCTACTATTTTGCCTGTGCTTAGCTCTATTCCGTTTCTTTATATCCTAAAAAAACTCCCTCGTCCTTGCCGATGACAAGCATACCCACAACTTGATGCAGCCACAACCATGCTTGAAAATGTGAAAAGTGGTACTCAGTGATGTGTTGTGTTGGATTGGCCCCAAACATAATTCTTTGCATTTAGGACATGAAGTTCATTCTTTGCCAAAAATATTTGATTCTGTACAGGCTTCCTTCTTTTCACTCTGTCATTTAGGTTAGTATTGTGGAGTAACTACAATGTTGTTGATCCATCCTCAGTTTTCTCCTATCACAGCCATTAAACTCTGTAACTGTTTTAAAGTCACCATTGGCATAATGGTGAAATCCCTGAGTGGTTTCCTTCCTCTCCGGGAACTGAGTTAGGAAGGACGCATGTATCTTTGTAGTGACTGGGTGTAATAACACATCATCCAAAGTGTAATTAATAACTTCACCATGCTCAAAGGGATATTCAATGTCTGCTTTTTTTAATTTTTACCAATCTACCAATAGGTGCCCTTCATTGGAAAACATCCACGATTTTTCTGGTTGAATCTGCGTTTGAAATTCACTGCGCGACTGAGGGACCTTACAGATAATTGTATGTATGGGGCACAGAGATGAGGTAGTCAATCAAAAATCCCCCCCCCCACACACACATTTTCTGTCCCCAATGCAACTTATTATGTGACTTGTTAAGCACATTTTTACTCTTGAACTTATTTAGGCTTGCCATAACAAAGGGGTTGAGTACTTATTGACTCAAGACAATTCAGCTTTTCATTTGTTATTAATTTGTAAAGATTTCTAAAAACACAACTCCACTTTGACATTATGGGTTATTGTGTGTAGGCCAGTGACACAAAATCTCAATTTAATCCATTTTAAATTCAGGCTGTAAACCAACAAAATGTGGAACAAGTCAAGGGGTGGGAATACTTTCTGAAGGCACTATACAGTTGAAGTCGGAAGTTTACATACACTTAGGATGGAGTCATTAAAACTTGTTTTTCAACCACTTTCTTGGTAACAAGCTATAGTTTTGGCAAGTTGGTTAGGACATCTACTTTGTGCATGACACAAGTAATTTTTCCAACAATTGTTTACAGACAGATTATTTCACTTATAATTCACTGTATCACAATTCCAGTGGGTCAGAAGTTTACATACACTAAGTTGACTGTGCCTTTAAACAGCTAGGAAAATTCCAGAAAATGATGTCATGGCTTTAGAAGCTTCTGATAGGCTAATTGACATCATTTGAATCAATTGGAGGTGTACCTGTGGATGTATTTCAAGGCCTACCTTCAAACTCAGTGCCTCTTTGCTTGACATCATGGGAAAATCAAAAGAAATCAGCCAAGACCTCAGACATAACCTGAAAGGCCGCTCAGCAAGGAAGAAGCCACTGCTCCAAAACCGCCATAAAAAAGCCAGACTACGGTTTGCAACTGCACATGGGGACAAAGATCGTACCTTTTTGAGAAATGTCCTCTGGTCTGATGAAACAAAAATAGAACAGTTTGGTCATAATGATCATCTTTATGTTTGGAGGAAAAAGGGGGTTGCTTGCAAGCCGAAGAACACATTCCCAACCATGAAGCACAGGGGTGGCAGCATCATGCTGTGGGGGTGCTTTGCTGCAGGAGGGACTGGTGCACTTCACAAAATAGATGGCATCATGAGGAAGGAAAATTATGTGGATATATTGAAGCAACATCTCAAGACATCATTCAGGAAGTTAAAGCTTGGTCGCAAATGGGTCTTCCAAATGGACAATGACACCAAGCATACTTCCAAAGTTGTGGCAAAATGGCTTAAGGACAACAAAGTCAAGGTATTGGAGTGGCCATCACAAAGCCCTGACCTCAATCCTATAGAACATTTGTGGGCAGAACTGAAAAAGCGTGTGCGAGCAAGGAGGCCTACAAACCTGACTCAGTTACACCAGCTCTGTCAGGTGGAATGGGCCAAAATTCACCCAACTTATTGTGGGAAGCTTGTGGAAGGCTATCCGAAATGTTTGACCCAAGTTAAACAATTTAAAGGCAACGCTACCAAATACTAATTGAGTGCATGTAAACTTCTGACCCACTGGGAATTGTGAAAAACTGGGTTTAAATGTATTTGGCTAAGGTGTATGTAAACTTCCGACTTCAACTGTATCAATCGATCTGTCTGTCTGTCTGTCTGTCTGTCTGTCTGTCTGTCTGTCTGTCTGTCTGTCTATCCATCAATATATATGTATGTCTGTCTATCTATCTATCTATCTATCTATCTATCTATCTATCTATCTATCTATCTATCTATCTATCTATCTATCTATCTATCTATCTATCTATCTATCTATCTATCTATCTATCTATCTATCTATCTATCTATCTATCTATCTATCTATCTATCTATCTATCTATCTATCTATCTATCTATCTATCTATCTATCTATCTATCTATCTATCTATCTATCTATCTATATATCTATCTATATATCTATCTATCTATCTGTTATATTACAACATGAGAATATACAATAACTGAACAATACTATAGAGTAGATTCATTATAGACGCATCATCCCACAGCTGCCATTGGGACTTCCATTAAACTCAGTGTTCCCGGAGACGTTCTGGTCTGATTTGATTCATCAGGACGACGTTGGTTGGCATGATTTATCTATGCCACTTACTTGTTTTCGTTTTGCCCGGGGGCTGCTGCCAGCATCAGGGGCTTCTTTTTGCAACCTGACAGCTCCATCTCAAGAGAAAAGACTCCCCCAATGCAAAAATAGTGCATCAAAACAAATAAGGCCCAAGCCACTTAAGAGACGTGGCTGCGATCAGTTCCCATTTTCACAACATGTCAACCGAATGATGCAAGAGAACACATGGAAGTGCACCAATTCTATTCATATAGGGTCTTACCCCATTTGTCTGGGTTTGCAGTCCTGTGCATGACCTTATAATATGGATTGTAAAAAAATATGAAAAAACTGTATAGCTGTATATTCCATTTGCACCGAATTTGGGATAAACATTTTGACATTTGCATTTGGAATATTATTGTTTGTATATGAATATAAAAAATGTAATATGAATATGTTTTGTGTCGATGTAGGAATAGGTTTCCATCCCTACTGTACCTATCCCTGTGGCAAAACTGAAATTCTTTAAAGAATTCCCCACCACCTCTACAGTACCTACCCCTTCCCTTCCTTTCCCTTCTCTTCCCCAAATCCTGCAGGCAACAGGACGCTCTTGTACATTAAATAAGAACTGTCACCCTGGGCAACTTGCAGCAATGAAGCATTTATTCTGCCTCACATTTCCTTGCACTTAGAATTATTTCCTTCATGCCTGATAACCAAATTACAATATGGCAGGTCTCCCCGGAGCCACGGGATTGTTAGTGCCAGCTCACAACATACTTTCAACTGATGTGGCATTTCATGTACAGCTGCCAATCAAAGACGCAGGAGAAGGGAAAGATGTAAATGAGGGCGGGCCCGACGATGTTCAATTACTGCTCTGAGCCCTGCATAATCCTCCCATCCCTGCTACTGACTGACTGACTGACAGACAGACAGCTGCACATTTCCTCTGATTCCTAGTTTTCCTCCCCCAATTTCAATTCCAACATTTTTACTTAGACTATGATTAGAACAGCCATTTGAAGTACCTTGGAACAGCGTATACATTTGGCAATTATTGTTGTATGAAATCTCACACTTATCCAAAGGTTCTTAAAATGTATTGCATTGTGTCCTGTAGTCTGAAAAATATGTATATTTACTTAAATTATTCACAATATTCTGACATGAGAGAAAACATGTTGTAATACTTTCTGAGACTTTCACATTTTCACTGAATATCTAAGTGTATTCCGCCCAATAAAGATGGAGGTGGTGGATTGCAAGACATTGACATACCTTTCAAACCCCTCTTTCAGTCTCAAGGAGGGGATGTCTATTTACCTGAGAGGGATGAAGTGCTCTGAGCTGCCTGTTCAGCATCAACCTTTAGTAAATAGTCAGATTAAGGAGATTCATGAATAGAGTTGGTCTTCCTTTTTCTTGTAAAGTGAAGCTTTAAGATTTCCACTAATCCTTGTGTTAAAGGTAAGCCAGCTAAATGGCTTAAGCAATGTTCAGCAAGTGTGCCAGAATTCAAAGATGAAGGAAAATATGCCACAGAGAAATGGTTTTATAACGTAATATATAAACCGATGGACACTGTTTGAGGTTGCCTGACTTTATTCAATTCACGTGTTTTTTTCTTCTCTCCTGTCACCTGATTTCATGTCTGGTTGTCTCCATCGTCTTCACCTTCTTTTTTTTCTGCGCTTTTGTTGCATTCCAAGAGGTTGATAAATCAATCCATCAAAAAATTATTTGTGGTGAAACTCAATCAAGAAAGGTCATGTCTGCGGGAAAAGAACAGATTAAATTAGCATTGAATTAGACATGGAAAGTGAGCTCTGTCAAAACCATCACTGTGCTCAGCACAATTAGAATATGTTAATTATGCATTTCATTAAGGGCCTAGGCGCTCTTTGAATGTGAGATGAAATGTCACTGGTGTAGGCAGCCGAAAAATGGAAGATTGCCAGGCACAACTTTCTTTGTGCAGTGTGTGACACCTTCATTAACATCGGGATTGCTAGTCTGATTAGACTTTTTGTATTAATTTAAGCCTTTAGGCTTTCAAATGCTCTGGCTTTTTTCCTCATTATGATGTGGCAGCCTGTAAAAAGCCTTCTCTGTTTTCTTGCAGATATTGTCTATTGGTTTGATTCTTTGTTGAAACATTCGTGAACATAATGCAATGACACTGGATGTAACATCTCCTTGATTTTGAGTTGTTTCATTAGTATTTTGGGTCAATTTAACTGATTTCAATATTTCAGTAAGTAACATGTGGTATACGGTAGCCTAATAATTTATGAGTGGTTATTCCATACATGCAGTGGTATCATGTTTGTTAGTATGAGCTCATGATAATGCCAAGGAAGTTGGGTTGTCATGCTTTGTTTTTTCCTTTCAATGTTTTTTCTGAGCAGCTTTGGAAATGTGTTTGTTATGGCGATATTATGGCAATGTTATGGGGATGTTCTGGGAGTATTATGGGAACATAATGGTGATGTTACGGTATGGGGACATTATGGGAACATTATGTGACTGTTATGGGGATATTATGTGAACGTTATGGTGATGTTATGGGAACATCACAGGGACGTTATGGTGATGTTATGGGAACATTATT
Source organism: Coregonus clupeaformis (assembly GCF_020615455.1). NCBI lineage: Eukaryota > Metazoa > Chordata > Actinopteri > Salmoniformes > Salmonidae > Coregonus > Coregonus clupeaformis. The sequence goes on along the minus strand of NC_059221.1, from coordinate 16,423,346 downwards.
GGGACGTTTTGGGGTTGTTATACAGATGTTGTGGTGATGTTATGGGAACATTATGAGGATGTTGTGGGAACATTATGGGGATGTTATGGTGATGTTATGGGAATATTATTGGTATGTTATGGGAATATTATGGTGATGTTATGGGAACATAATGGGTACGTTGTGGAATCATTATATGGATGTTGTGGGAACATTATGGGGATGTTATGGTGTTGTTATGAGAACATTATGGTGATGTTATAGTGATGTTATGGGGACATTATGGGTAAGTTGTGTGAACATTATGTGGACATTGTGGGAACATTATGGGGATGTTATGATGATGTTATGGGAATATTATGGTGATGTTATGGATAGATTATGGGGATGTTATAGCGATGCTATGGGACCGTTATGGAATGGTTATGTTGATTGTTATGAGGAAATTATGGGGATGTTCTGGTAATGTTCTGGGAACATTATAGGGACATTATGGGGATGTTATAGGTAAGTCTTTTTTAAGATGTTATGGGGCAGTCACATTTAAATTATGTTGTTGTTGATGTCTGTATGATGATGCATTGTTGCTTTAAATGAAAGAAGTGTGGAATATTCCAAACAATGTAATGGTTGAAAATCACCACACAGTCATACAGAGAATGCATGAAAGGTCGAATGAAAGAAAAGAAAAACTTGGACCGGAACAGCTTACAGATCAGTCAACTTGAGAAATGTCATTAAAACAAAATGAAAGTACTTGCCAGCACACTAAATAGAAATGCTTAGGAGAGGGATGATGAGAGCTCAGAGTGGGAGCTGTCTGACAATTTCAGTGTTCACATTCTTTCATGACATAAGATGATTCTTTGTGCCGAAAGTTAAGCAAATAAATTATTATCTTTGGAGGACTGCATCCCGCAGATGTAATATAGATGTCTTGAATGAGTGACTACCTGCAGGTCAGGCTATGTAGCCATAATGGAGATCAGAAATATACAGTACCTGTATGCACTGCCTGAGGAGAGCTGAAATGTTCACAAGTGCTGTGTTATTTGTCCTGAAGAGCATGATTGAAAACTCAAATAACATTTAACCTCATATGATGACATAAGAAGATGTTGGAATATGGTGTGACCAGTGTCACTCAAAGCCACAACAACATTTTTATTTTATCATCTCTTACAGATCTTAATTTCACCTACATGTATATTGTCACAGCAAAATAATCCTGCAGCAACAGGATTTTAATGTTTTGTCCATAATGTTGTTCGGTCGGTTGTTGGACAAAAGTAGGCGACATAAAAAGTACAATACTGTTAATATAACCGTGTGTTAGTGTGGGTTTTCAGTGAATTTATGTAAATCACGACGCTTATTCTCAGCAACAAAAGAGTGATCAAATTAAGATCCTATATCTGTATGATGATTGGTTTGTACTTGTTTTCATAAATATTTTTTCCACCATGGTACAAGTTTACTTATACCACCCAATTATGTAAGGGACTTCATGAACCATTCTGAGAAAATGTATTACACCATGCAACTATGTGACAATTCCATATTCTATGTGCCTACTGTCCTATGAACTTTTTCTCCACTGGTTGGTGTGGTCAGGATTATGTTCCATGTGGTAAATGGTCTCAAACTCCATAAGGCTGAAGGGCCTGTAAATAATGAAGTCGGATCATTCACTGTTTCAGCTTCATCTGTATTTTGGGTTCTGAAGGTCCCATGGTAGCCCTCAATGCATTGACGTGTATAGGACAGAGAACTCTGATGGGAGACATTCAAACTCTTACGTTTGCTACAGTTTACATTTTACATTTTAGTCATTTAGCAGACGCTCTTATCCAGAGCGACTTACAGTTAGTGAGTGCATAATTTTTTTTCCCATACTACAGTTGTGTCATTTGCTTTTCTTGCCCTGCTGTCAAACCTTTGTCACATTAAAAACGTAAACAGTTCTGACAGTTACTCCACTTAGAGAGGCATGATTATTAAAATACAATTAAAAAACAATGACGTTTTTAGCTCATACACCTACTACTTCTTCTTGTTTGATTTCATAAGGATTGTTACACCACAACAAATAATGAAACGTTAAAAAACAAGAACAACTCTACTTATAACACCACCAACTGCAGGAAGCACTCAATCAAATGAGAGAAATGGAAGCTCACGTCCCGAGTCCTAAATGTATTCCGTGGCCGGAGAATGAACTTGGCAGGCCATGTGACACATGATTTACACACGAAAGGCCACTGACCCTCTACAATGATAGATCTCCGCCTCAGTCTGCTCAGGCTCATTCTATGACATATAATCCTTCTCTTTTAAACTGTAAAATAGAGATAGATAACAAAACGCTGTATTGATTTCCCTGTCTGCAGACTGGCTGGGCTTTTTAAGAGAGCACAAGCACATCATGTCCATGTCTGAATGCTGGGCATAATGACAACACGACTGCTATTGCAATTTTCATTTTTATTTTAATGCTTTTACGGCTAATGTTTTACCGATTTTCTATGAATTCCTATATTCATTCAATAACCATTTTCATTTTGTTTCACACACTATTATTATATTGTAAATGTTGAATATAATGCTTAGTATGCATATCACCTTTCAGGGCATTACAATTACACTTTCTATTGCGTTCAAATAACAGGTGGCGATGGTATTGGATGGTATTTGAATTTGGTTTTGTGAAAAAATTGAAAGCAATAATGTAAATTTTCTGAACGTATTCCTGCTCTTGTGGGTCATGTACCTGTCCTGAGGCCAAAGGGTTTCAGGGCACGGGGAGTGCAGGGCAGGTTGTTCTTTGGCTTTAGGCCTGCTATGTGAACTCTGCCTGTGTTTACAGACTCAGAGTGGCTTAAATCTGCTGGCGTCAACCCTGATTCATGTCACTGTGAGTGAAGGGTGACCCAGGAGCCGCTGGTCTGACAGTGAGACGGATTACAAGTGAGCAAAACGGCAACAACCTCTGGCCTGCTGTGGGGCAACAGATGACAGGAGAGGAGGGCAAGAGGTGGAGAGGCAACCCTGGGCCCGCATTCATCCTCCCATCCTCCCTTTTATTTATCTAGGCCTAATAGACAGAAGAGAGGTTGAAGAGCATCCTATGGCCTAAATTTCACCTTTCTGTTTTTCATGAGTCTAATCATAGACATATCATCAAGTACGGTATGAAGAATTTGCTACATATTATGATATTTGCTTATAAATGATTTCTAAATAATATTATGTAGGCCTTATATAGGGTTTATAAAGGCTTCATTAAGGCCTTGGAAATTATATACAAAATAGCATACAGACAATATAGCTACATTCAGAGTTGGTTTAGCACCCACATTTTGTTCCATCAAACAACCTAACTTGATTTGAATGAACACAGAAATTATTGCAAATGTAAACTCTATTTACATCTCATCCATGTATTTATCCAGGCAGATTCCTGCCCTCTCTCCTCACACTCTACACACATTTTTACAAGCGTATTAAAGTCGTCTGATAAGCATAGGTGTCACCCCCATCTCTGGCGCCAAGCCATTAGTGTTTGGTCTGTGCGTCCGGAGATGCTTGGGAGGCACAAGCAGCCAGTCGGCATGAATTAGAGAGGCGTCCGTGATTGTGCTGACGTCTGCAAGGGGGCTGGGCTGCAGATTAGGCCCCAATAAAAATGTGTGATTTGTTGCTTTCATATTTGGGAGATGCCAGCTTCAATTTGAGCCAGCACGCTGCCTTGAGGCAGGCTCGGTGACACATTTGAAGGATGCACTGATGAACTGCTGGCAATCAAGTGTTATTTATCTCCTCCAGTATATGATGGCAATGAAACGTTGCCCATGCATTCCTACGCTGAAATCCGTCCACAGTTCTCTGTGACAAACTAATCCTGTAAAAAAAAAAACCTTTGGAAGAGGAATACAGAAATGCAAGATAGATGTGGACTTTAAACATTCTTTGAATTAAAGCACCCCCATGCAGTCTTTTTAATTGTATTTTTAAATCATCACAATCACTGTGTGTGTTTATTTCATGAAAATAACAGTTTGGGGAAGGCCCTTTCCTGTTTCAGCATGATAATGCCCCCATGCACAAAGCGAGGTCCATACAGAAATGGTTTGTCGAGATCGGTGTGGAAGAACTTGACTGGCCTGCACAGAGCTCAGACCTCAACCCCATCGAATACCTTTGGGATGAATTGGAACGCCGACTGCGAGCCAGGCCTAATTGCCCAACATCAGTTCTCAACCTCACTATTGCTCTTGTGGCTGAATGGAAGCATGTCCCCGTAGCAATGTTCCAACATCTAGTGGAAAGCCTTCCCAGAAGAGTGGAGGCTGTTATAGCAGCAAAGGAGGGACCAACTCCATATTAATGCCCATGATTTTGGAATGAGATGTTCGATGAGCAGCAGTCCACATACTTTTGGTAATGTAGTGTACTTTAAGAGGGAGGGAGACTTTAAAAGTTACTTCAATTGACTGACTGACACATCGGTGAAGCCTTTCAAATGTTATTCTCCTCTCACAGAGGAGTAATAACATGACTCAATCATTGACTGGTCTATGTCTTTTGCATTGAACACAGAAATGAAACAAAATGAATAATAAAGGACAACCGTTACAAGTTGAACCATAAGAGACAGACAAGGAAAGAACAAGGAATGATTAGAAGAAAAGAGGGACAGAAAATCATGAGTAGGTCTAAATTATGAAAACAAAAAGTTTGAACTATTGTGATAGAAAGTTTTGAAGACGACAAATTGATTATCACACTGTTCCTGGGTTTTCACCTGTTCACAAGTACTTTATCAACCATTATATTTTCTTGTTAGAATCAGGTATCAGGTTACATGATTGATAAAGCATGCATGTGCTATAATTGATAAAGTTGATATTCATGATGCAAGATGAATATGCAGTATCATGTGGCTTGATTGATTTATCAAATGTATTGCAGTATATTAATCAAGTGTTTCACGTGATTAGCATATTTGTAACAACACAACTAACAGAAAATACATGGCAGATAGGCCTACTCAAAGGTGGTGGAATGGAGATTGCTATTCATTTAGACCACAGGTCAAATCTGTGCAATGAGCGCTTTTAAGTGAAAATTGAAATCCAGTCGTAGCTCATGTAATAAGGCATGTACATGAGAACTGACAATTGAGGCCTAGAAGTAAGGACCGACTGGGCACACACTGGTTGAATCAATGTTGTTTCCATGTAATTTCAATGAAATTACATTGAACCAACGTGGAATAGACATTGAATTGACGTCTGTGCCCAGTGGGGAGGTGTGATGGTGAGATCCAGGATGTCTTAAAAAGGACATCACAAATCATAAGGATTTCAGGAAATAATCAATTATACTCAAGGGCTCAGTTTCCGTCCCTTATCTCTAACACTGTTGGACTAACAGGTACTTTAAAAAATAAAATAATTAATTAAACAAATGAGATTCACTTATTATGTTGTTGTGTGATGAGCTTTTCAACCGTCTTTTCCTCTGTGATTCACAGATAATGCAGAAAACACATCCTTGTCTAAGCCACAGAAGGAAACAAAGTCAGGCAGATAGTAAATGTTTTGTGTGTATCCAAGCAGGCAAATTCCAGTGCACATTTGTCCCATTACAGCACATCAACATCAGAGGGAAACACGCCGATGTAAGCAAGGAGCGTACACTTATCATTATTTGATAACATGTTTAATGACAGATTGACAAAGGATTTGCAAATGCGAGCTGGCATCAATTTTGCTAAATTCGGTTTTCACGGCCGCCTCTGCAATACAAGCATACTTATGTGCATAATTTGATTTTTCTACTAAGCTATTAGTACAGTTTTTTAAAAGAATCCCCAAGCCCTGGCCTGTGTGAAGAGTGTAAGCTGTTCTGATGTTTCATATCCATCAGACTATGAATAATCAGAATCATGACATTTATAGACCTTAAGACGGTTTAAATGTTTCAAAAACAATTTTCCAGCTAGACGTACCGCATAATGGTATAGACAGGCTGTTACTTTTGATTGTCTGCAAAACATTGGGTAAGAATCATTTATTTAACACGATATGACTAAGACAGAGAATTTCACATTCTAATATTTTGCTAAAATGTATTTAATTTACTTTTCCTTCATTCAAGTTTCATGGATGAGAGGGAATGTGATGACACATAATAGCGTCAATAGAACACAACTGCTGGATGTACAGTACTGTGTATACCACTATCTCTGCTAACCATGTACAGTATAGAGCCCCAGAGTGGAGGTGTCATAATACCCATAAAACCTAGTGGTCAAACAGGGAAATGGTTCCAATCGTTTTTTCCACCATTCATTTTTCCGTAGGGGATTTTAGAAACACAAAATAAGGGCTGTGTTTCGTGGCGTGACGTTTTGATTACCATGTAAATCTCTCTAGGATAAGGTTACTTTTATCAATATATTTGCCTGTAAGGTGTAAGGAAGTGTATAATTAGGGTGGAAATGCTCCATATTAGATCAACTGTATTAAAATGGAAACATCTCAGATGAAGAAAAAAAACATGGAGCATCAAATGGATTGTTTGACAACTCCACTGACTTGCTTACTTGATATATGTCTGCTTTTTTTTGGTGTGATGAAATGGCATTTGAACCTTGTGGAATGTTTTTTAGCTCATGGTCACATAATTATCTTTTACTTATAGACTATATCTTCTCTGTACAGTAACAATACATAGCCTACGTGACACCGACTTATTAGACTAAATTCAGGTAAGAAACAATCCTGCTGATTGCATTGATGACAACATTTTATTTTTGCTAAGCCTATGCCTAATGTGGATCACTTGCATATTATGCTGATAGAGCCAAACATATGTATATACTTTGAATAATATTGTTTCCCCAAATGCAATATTGCAGTGCATTTCTATAGACATTTCAAAAAGAATAAAACAACTCAAGCTAAATTGTGTAATTCTGAATGACTACAGCTGCAGCAGTACTGAGGCATATCTCCTTTTTAATAAGACAATTCAATCTCACATTTAATTTCCATTAATAAACACACATGATCTGAATATCGCAATCAGTGTTTCACTATGCTCCGCCCATATCTTAGCCTCAATTTAAAATAAGTTGCTACTCTACAACATAATGGCTCGACAGACGAATCAGGGGATCCATTGGTGGAACGAAGCATTAAATAATTTATAGCTTTAATCTGTTCACTGAGGTGTGTGGTCTATGAGAGTAATTATATATGCAAGGAGAAATCATATCTGAATACTTTAACTGCATTAGGAGTCATCTGATGAACAATTGAGATTGCCTGCTCATTTCCAACAATAGAGGGCAAGTTGGTGTCACAGTATTCAAATCACCAAAGCGCCCATGTGCTCTTTCTCCATTTGCCATCAAATGTCAGTCGCCTGTTATAAAACCGATTTGATGGGTGGTGGTAATTGATGGACTTGATTGCTTGAAAAAAAATAGATGAATTGTGTAAAATGTTTATGAATTTAGCAGGCAATTATTTTTATAGCTGTGAAATAAGAGAGCTAAAGGAAATGTTTAATTGCTATGAAGAACACGGTCACTCCCAACCACACATTGGTCTATGCATATATTGTTCATCTATTTCAGAAGACATACAGGATACTCGTGCAAACTTAAAATGAACACAGGCTGGTAGCAAATGTTAATTCTTTATTTCAATTGGTAAAAAAGGTGCAGGTATCATTTGTCTCACTGTCATCCTTTTAATATGAAACACAAATAATTGTTATGTCTTTAAATGTGTTGTTTTTTACATGTGAGACATCCTTGTTTCCAACCTGTCTAAATGTGTTGGGTTCATGTACAGAATCTGAGTCTAAACTGGTGATTTAACATTTATTAAAGTGCTTTTCTGTTCTATCATTGCAACACAAAACATTTTGACATAGCAATACACTGTACAGTTCAGTAAATGTGTTAACATGTGTCTGGCTACCTGTTTAAAACAGCTGCATATTTATGCAGGTGTGTCATTGGAGTAAGAAATTACAATTTACCCATTACTTTGTCTTTGAAATAAAACAATTGAAACTTGACATATTATACAAATAAATAGTAGTCATAGCCATAGCTATTGCATGCAAACATCAGCAATTATGTTTCAAGCATTAATACATTTCATTACTGGTGATGCATTTGAGCAGGGTGCAAAGGTATAAGTTGGTGTATTATTAAAATTTTTAGGGTTTAGTCTAGCCAGTGTGTCCATGTCATCTTCAATTAAATGTTTTCAATGTCTTTATGCATACTACACAATGCTACTGGAAATATGGTTGAAATATCTGACCCGTGTTTAAAAAATCAATAACAACAAAGAAAATGTAGCAAAAATGAACAACTCCTACTCTTTGTCCATTTCCACATATTGTGAATGGTTCTCAGGTGATTTGCTGTGAGTTTTACTCAAGTGGAGTTTAACTGCATGGTTACTAGCAAATGTCCTACAGCACAGCTTACATTTGAACTTAGCGTCAACGTCCTCCTCGGTGACTAGTGTCTCTGTCGCCCGGAAACTGAGAGCCTTAGACAGTTCTGGCTCCTCTACCTTCGTCTGATGCTCGATAGGCAGTTTGCACATATCTTTGATTTGGAACCCTAGGTGGGATTCCAGGTGGGAGATGAAGGCTGGTGGTGTCCTGAACTGGGAAGCACAGTCATTGCAGTAGAAGATCGGATGGCCAGTGTCCATGCTCTTCAGAAACTTGGTCCCCCCTGTTTTCCTAAGTTGGTATTTCACATTGGCCAACCAATGGCTGATGGTTGTCATGGACAGTCCAGTAAACTTGGAGATGTGCATTCGTTCCTGAGGACCAAGATCTGAGAGTAAGTACTTGCCCTCAGAAGTCAGAAAGAGGCTGGAGGCGAACTGGGCTTGGAGGATGAGAAGATGCCGGGGGTTCCAGTTCGACTGCCTTCCCTTACGCTTGTGAACCGAGTATACCTCAGCCGACACATCTTCAAAGCGTCTCACGTCTGTTTCCAGTTTCATGGTGGGTATCCTCGATGGCATGGATGCTTTTGGTGTGGTGGCTTTAGGAAGAACCTTGACCATGTCAGCAATGTCAGACAGAGCGTGTTTCTGTGGCATTGGGGCAGATGGCTGTAGATGCGAGGAACTTGGCTTGTTAGGTTTATATTTTGTCAGGTCTATTGGCTGATCATTGCTAGTAAACAGAAATGCTCTGTTCCTAGCAGGGGTAGCATGCACCACTGCTGGTTTCTCCATACTCCGGTTGAGTTCAGCGAATATAGATTGAGAGCGAGCAGATAGTTGACTGTTTTCAGATCTTGAACTGGTGGGCTTATTTGCTTTACCCAAATGATTGTTCAGAACTGACTGCAGTGCACTTAGAGGGTTTATGCCCAGTATTTCCGGGGTGTCATTGACAAGCTCTGAAGTAGTGCTTCGTCCTTTGCTGGCAGGAGGGCTTGGTGTCTTGCCTCTGTCTGATAAATCTGGGCTCAACTTCCCTTTGATCGCATCACTCCCTTCATTCAGACAGTCTGCTTCGAGCTTTGAAGAGGTAGAGGAATCGTCCTGACAATCGCTGTCATCATTCTCCACCAGATCAAACTTAATATTCTGACTTTCTTTACCATCGCTAATGCCAACCTTTTCTTTTTTGATGTCCGTATTTTGATGCTGTTGCTGTCCCTGAGGAGTTTCAACTCCCCCAGCACCCTGAAGAAACTTCCCCTTTGGGGCGATCGGTCTCAGCTTGTGGTTGAATGTTTGCTTTAGCTGAATAGGAGGAGACGCTGAGAGGGGATTGCTGCTCTTGATGATCCCAGAGAGTTGATAGGCAGCATGGATACTGGGGTAGGCACTCCAGCTGGGGGTCCCAGTCTGAGCCTTGTTAATTGCAGAGGCAACTGTGTTGGCTAAAGACTTAAGGATATCCCCTCCTCCACCTGATGATCCCTGCTGCTCCAGATCCTCCTCGCGGAGATATGGATATTTAAATGCCCCTTCCCCTGCCTTTTGATCCTTACTCTCTGCCTTGTCATCCTTCACTTGACTTTCTTCCATTTTGTCCAATGTGCCTTCCCTCTGGTTATCTTTCTCACTGTCCCCTGGGGAAGCAGTTATTGGAGACACTTTATCGCCTTCAGTTTCATTAGCAAGAGGCTCAGCTAATACCTGCATCTTCTCTACAGCCAAGGGATCCAGAGCTAACTGTTTCCCCTTCTTAGAGGCTGAGTTTGTAACTTTGATGAAATGTCCAGTGACCATCATATGAGTGGTGAGCTGTTGCAGGGTATCATGTGAGCTCCCACACTCCATGCATTTTAGAATCTGAGACTTGCATGTCTCAAACTGCCAAGTGTAGCTAGCCCCATTCTGATAACCATAACGATTACTGGTAGCATTTGAAATGGCAGCAGACCGTTGGGCCTCGCTGTAACCAGCTAACCCTGTGGTAGAATCAGGAGAACAAGGTCTGTTGGCTTCGTAGGCCCGTTTCTTTGCTGGTGGCAGTAATTTGGGTGAGAGTACTGGGATCGGTTCTTTCAAAGGCACTTTTTGGTAATGCTTTGTTTTTATCATATGGACACTCAAGTCCTGGAGGGATTCAAAAGAATGGCCACAGAACATACACTTCAGAACTTTCTGCGCATCGTCTTTCCCTTCCATGTCTTGCAAATTTCTTTTTCTTGATTTGGAGGACGTGGAGGCATTGCTTGGTTTGCCGTGGTTGTTGTCCTGGTAGTGTCCGCTCTTGTTCATGTGCACTGTTAAATCCACAATAGAGTCGTAGGCAGCACTGCAGTCCTTACACTTAAACCGACTGGCTCCTGTGAACACCGTCCCACCTGCTTTGCTGCTTTGTCTGTAGAGGTGGACCGAGCTGAAGAGGTTGGGTTTCGACACAGGCTTTGGGGAGTGTGTTTGCTGGAAGGTTTTGGAGAGTGCATCCTGGTGCCAGTCAAATTCACTCTTGGTGCTCCCATTGGTGCTGTCACAGTTGGCTTTGCTGGGGGTTTTGCCAATTTTCAAGTCCATCCCAATCCCTGTCCAGTAGGAATCTGAGAGAAAGTTAGCATACGCAGCCCTCATTTTCTCCAGACTGCTGTGCATGTCATCCTTGTGTTTTGAACCGTTGCGCTCCTCAACTTTCTGACTTTCAGGTGGTGAGGACGTTTTGAAGTCTGAGAGTGAGATTCTGTCGCTGGCGTCACTAAGGCGCGACTCCAACTCGGCCTCTTGATTGGAAAGGACACTGACGGGGGAATTCTGGTAGCTGTAGCTGTTACTGCTTTTGTTGTCCATCTCTTTGTCCTCTGAGGCCTTGGGACTCGTCTTCTCAGAACCCTCCTCTTCAGTTGGAGTGTCATTCTCTCCGTCATCCTCAGGGATGGTCTCTTGCATGATGCCATCTTCATCAGGCTCGTATACTAACAGAGAGAGAAAGAGGAGAGAGATACAATTTAGTGATCATTTCTTATGTCCACTAATAATAGTAAGAAATAGTAAGAAATCGCCATGGGCGAAGGAAATGAATTGCGTTGCAATCATTACCGAGCATTTGAAATAGTTCCAATGCAAAACATGCAAGACATTTTTGAAAAACTGGAAAATCCACACAATGCTGCACAATGCAGGCCAGAGCAACTTGAGAGGATCAACAATATGGACGGACATAATGCCTGTACTAACAAACTGCTGGTGGTCAAACAACTCCTTGCGATTCACGGCGGGCCATTGACTTAGTGCTGTGTCAAAGGTTTCCCTGCCTCATGTTGAGATGTTTACAACAATCATTTGACCAATGACTGACAAAATGCAATTGATTTCTCCTGGGGTTTTGCTAAGTGTTTTTGCCAATGGCCTATTCCAAAGTGATGAGTGTCTCCAAACTGCAAAGAACTTGCAATGGAAAAATGTAAGATTTCTCTCTTGGATAATATGTTGCCATGCGTGGATCTCCCAGATTGTGTTGCAGCAAATTACACAGACAGATATTCTAATATCCCACAAGTGTTCTAATAATAAATGAAAAAGCCTGAGCCTTGCAAGATGAGAGGGGTTTACTTATTATTATTATTTTATTTTTTGCTGAAATATATAATTTCTCAATTTAAGTGGTCACAGAGTGTCTGTAACAAAGTATTTTATCTGTGTTCACAGACAAATGTAAACGCTTTATGCAAAATAAAACCTAAATATGGCTAATTATTAACAAATTATATTGTTAATCACAGCAAAGAAACAGTAATATGTTAGAAAATAGATTTACTTAGTATAACTAGATCGTGATGTAAAATTCAGAGAGATTAGTGGTAACCTGTCACATCGTTATACTGTCCTTGACAGTCTCGTAAACAGCAATCATCTATTCGTTCACACTCATAGGGCACAAATGTTATTACATCAATTCATTGATAATTAAACAATAGTATTTTAAAATCAGTAACCATCATCTAATTTGTATTACTTGTGATACAGCATATTAGGCAATTTTGATGAGGCTGGTGGATCTGTTAGTCAAAAGGTAATATCAGCAAAACTATAATCAATACAATACATTCAAACTCTTCTCTGTTGATTAAGTTGCCTCTAAAATGTTGCCAATCCACAATATGGATACACAAAACACATCAACAGCGGTCCCAACACTTTCGAAGAGACATCTTACAGTATATGCAGTTTGTCAGCTATGTCATATATACACTGAACAAAAATATAAACGCAACATGTAAAGTGTTGGTCCTGTGTTTCATGAGGTGAAATAAAATATCCCAGAAATGTTCCATACGCACACAAAGAAAGTGTTTATATCCCTGTTAATGAGCATTTCTCATTTGCCAAGATAATCCATCCACCTGACAGATGTGGCATATCAAGAAGCTGAATAAACTGCATGATCATTACACAGGTGCACCTTGTGCTGGGGACAATAAAAGGCCACTTTAAAATGTGCAGTTTTATCACATAACACAATGCCACAGATGTCTAAAGTTTTCAGGGAGCGTGCAATTGGCATGCTGACTGCAGGAATGTCCACCAGAGCTGATGCCAGATAATTGAATGTTAATTTCTCTACCATAAACTGCCTCCAACATCATTTTAGAGAATTTAGCAGTACGTCCAACCGGCCTCACAACCGCAGACCACGTGTAACCACACCAGCCTAGGACCTCCACATCTGGCTTCTTCACCTGCAGGATCGTCTGAGACCAGCCACCCGGACAGCTGACGAAACTGAGGAGTATTTCTGTCTGTAATAAAGACCTTTTGTGGGGAAAACCTCATTCTGATTGGCTGGGCCTGGCTCCCCAGTGGGCAGGCCTTCCTCCAAAGTGGGTGGGCCTATGCCCTCCCAGGCCCACCCATGGCTGCGCCCCTGCCCAGTCATGTGAAATCCATAGATTAGGGCCTAATGAATTTATTTCAATTGACTGATTTCTTTATATGAACTGAAATTCAGTCAAATCGTTGAAACTGTTGCATGTTGCATCTCTATTTTTGTTCAGTATATAATCCGTTATGTCCTCTTCAAATTCATGTTGAAAAATGTGCATTTTGGGAGAATTTATGGCAGATGTGCTTTTAGTTTAATATGAATAGGACACATGCATTTAATGTGGGCAATATTTTTATTTTGAGTTAGGGGCACTCTATGGAGTGGAATGCTGAATGTAAGGAGCACTCAGTACACTGGGTCGGCCCATAGAATGTAGAATGTCATCCTCTTTCGCATTCTGAAAATAAGCCTTTTCTATCAATATTTCACAAGTGCCTCAGGAGAAACCCTGGAGGTGAACTGCTTGCCAGCTAATGGATGAAGATGGAGATGGGACTCAGCCTTTCAAAACAAACATGCAGAATTGGGCCTCCGTGAACAAGGAACCACGCAGCACACCAGAGGTTCCCCAATGTTCTGTGACCCTGATCTACTGCAGGAGAGATTTGCCAACTGAGATCGCTGATGGTCTCAAACGTTTTGCCAGAGTACAGAGACATGTTTTATTGATAGTTTTATATATCGTTCTCAGTGAAAAACGGGAATACTATCGGCTATGACAAGCTTCTAGTTGATGTCTTCTCTTTTGAAAGTCTTGAGAGAGACTATGGACGGAAGTCAATGTAGCACAGCTTATTTGCCAAGTTCAAATTATTGTAGAACCTTTCATTTCTGTCTTCCATTACTGAACATTGATTGATAAAATGTGCATTATCAAGTCAAGTTTCAAGGATGTTGTTGAGCATGGTCCTATGGACAATCAATGGAATAAGGTTGTCCTACCGTATAAGTAAGTTTCCCATGACTAAGGTGCATGTTCATGATTCTGTAAAATATCCATCCATATGTAACATTTACATTTGAATGATTATTTGAGGCTGTAATACAGTATACTGGTGACATATTGCAGATATAGCTAAACTGATTTTCTTCTTCATGGGATACTTTATGGAAATAGCAAGTCCTTATAACTAATTAATGGATTAGGAATTAGCATTAATAAATATTTCACTAAGAGACACTCCGCAATCATACAGCAATGGAGCATGCGGACACACATCCAATAAATTGTTATTTCATGGCAATTAGATGATACAATTTACCATGTTCAAGTAGCTTTATATACCCTGCAATAGAGCACTATGAAATCCAGTATTGCTATTTAATCAAACAAAAACTTAATCAAGATAACTTTATTTTATTCCTGAAAATGAAAAAGTCTGTCACGTTCGTTGAGTACAGGATTGGACCAAGGTGCAGCGTGGAATGCATACATGTTTATTAACTAAGTTAACACACGACAAAACAACAAAACCAACGTAACGTGAAGCTCACAATGGCTACACACACACACACAAACAAACAAACAAACAAACAAACAAACAAACAAACAAACAAACAAACAAGCCAAACAAGCGTCAAGATCCCACAACATAGGTAGGCAAACTGGCTACCTAAGTATGATCCCCAATCAGAGACAACGATCGACAGCTGCCTCTGATTGGGAACCACACCCGGCCAACATAGAAATATACAATCTAGATCTACACATAGATACCTAGATATTCACATGATAACCTCTAGCATTCACACCCTGACCAACCTAACTAAAGAATAACAGGCTTTCAAGGTCAGGGTGTGACAAAGTCATTGGTGTTGACTGAAAGGGACATTTTGCACACAGTATGATACAGAATATCACCTGCAGTTTATTAAATAATAATTATACAAAAAATGTTTCCCCAATAAATGGTTTGACTGACAATACTGACATGCATATATCCACAAACATAGCCATATAACATTAGCATTGTCACGTATCACTCATCATACTATGGATATATTTCCAGATGACATTGACACAATTAACAGAAATTCCTGCCATTTTGCCCCTTAGATCAGAAGTTCTATACATGTAAAGGCACCAATTAACCTTTGGCAGGGGTCATTCCAAAATACCCACACGTCTACTTCCACTTCTCACACTATTCACAACTCCTGTTTGCCAACCTTTGGTTGATGCCAAGGAGCATGACTCTTCAACGCAAATCACATGCAAGGGCAGAGACATTGTGTAAGCTAGGGCCAGTCTTCAAGACCTCATCTCTGACATGAAGATAATACATGTGAAGCAATACAACATTGGAACATCCTACACTAGCAATAGATTGTCAACGTAATTCCTGTAGTTATAGAATTACAACTGTCAAAATATAAGACATAATATTACAAGTTAATTTTATGATCATTTTAATGACTTTTATTCATTATTCCCAAAGTACAAACTAAGCCTACTGAGCAAATGTTGTGACTTTAGTCTGTTAAAGGCAGCATTCAGTTCAACAAGGCTTACAAAATAAGAGGGCTGGCATGCCAGGACTGAGATTTAGCATGTCATAAACCCCTGCAAAGCCTCCAATCTGTGTCAATACAATTGAATATCTTCAGACAGGAGTATGCAAAGGTTAAAAAAAAACCTAGGGTGTCCATCCTAAATCAGCTACTTGAAGTGATAACAACATTAATCCATTAGAACAAACTCCTGGAACAACAAGGCCTGAATATCAAGGAGCGGCAGCCCGTTTGGGAGCCAAGTAACATTTTACTCAATGTTGAGAGCACAGCTAACTGAATGGGCAGCGGTAGTAGTAGTATAGGAAATCATGTTCTCATACTTACAGGAATTATTTGTTTTCTGTTAAAGCTATACTGAATGGACAACAACACTACAAACATTAAAAAATGTACCACAAAAGCTTTACATTTTTCCTTCAGTCTACTCTCAACACAGGACAATCAGCGTGCAGAAATTTGTCAGTAGGTTTCCCCAGTAACAGTATTCAATGTCCACTATTAGCCTGTTATTAACTTTTGTAATGGCAAAGATATCAACATTTATCCTATGGAAGGTCAACATTTCCCTCATTAAAGTGACAAGGCAAAGTGAGTGAGCAGCCTGAGGGGGTTAGCTAATGGACAGCTTGCTTGTAATACCCTGCGATACTCTGAATATCCCAGGAAACACTATCTTCACAGAAGATTGGGTAATTCATATGTGCAAGTGCCAGGTCCGCATGTCTGAGCCACTTTCCCCAACTGCTCTCCGGTTGTCTCAAGCTACAGTTTTCCCTGCTCGCAAATCAATATCTCTTTTTACTTCTCATTGATTGCCTGGCGGTGGGACTGACCTAAGCAGGACTGTTATGACATTTCTAGATTTCCCCCTGTCCTTGGAACAATCAATTACACGCACATTGTAATCAAAACCTCTTTGCAAAATGAACCTGCTCCATGACATTTTCATCTCCCGGATTTATGCCACGCTAGAAGAAAATAACAAAGAAAAAAACAAACACAGCAGGCCCATCCATCCGTCTATGTTGTACCACATAAGAATGCAGCTTCTACACATTAACAAAGCAGGTCAGGCAAGTGAAACAATCTACAGACAATCTCTCAGCCTGCTGGAGTCAAATATTCTCTGCAACCGCTGGAAGACTGTTGTCGATATACTTGTAAATGAGCGGTTTAAATTGTTGTCACTATAGATTTGAGTTAAGTAAGTGAGGTATGTTGTAGGTTCCTTTTCAGAGTCCTATGGAGCTGGAGGGCTCAGCAGTGTGGAGGGAGACACTACTACACACTGTACTTTAATGTTGATCAAAGATCTACTAAAACTATCATTTTGTTGTTGACGTCATAGTGTCTGCAAGATGGCTACACACTTACCAGGGTTTCCGTTAGGAAAATGTGGTGCCGGACATTGATCGCAGCATTTTAATTTACTGGACATTTGAGGAATGTACCGGACCCATATGCATTGGGTGCATAACCGGATTAGGGCGTCCACCCACGGTGCTCAGAATGATAGAAATCACATTTAGATTATGGTAATTCATATTAACAGAACATGCAAGTCGATGATGCAATGATGTGCGGTCTTTCTTACCGAATTCTGATGCTCACTTTGAAGATCTTAGAATAACTGGCCACATTTAATTTTCCTCAGCCAACAAGACGCGTAACAAAGAGCAAAATCAGCCTATGTCAATCTATTATCCCCCATAGTAGAAAAGTTTACCTATTCTATTGGTCAGCTTGTCGAGAAAGAAATGGCCTATTCCAAACAGACTCTGGGACAGTTGTGGGACGATAGAACCAGTAGTAGTTAAGACATGCCTCATAATATGTAGTAAAACATTCAGGTTTCAAACAATTAAGTATGTTTTCAAAATGCATACTGCCTCCAGCTCATTGCATAGTGGTGTGTAACATGCTGATGAAGCCTGCCTTCCGTTGCCTATGCATTGGATGTTACAGTACGCTGTTTATCAAGATCAATCTGAGAGCAGGATACACGGCTGACATTGCATGAGTTAATTCTTAACTAATCACATAACATTGTTGTAAAACACCTTATACAGTAGGGCCGCAGGCAGTCTGTGAACTCTGTAAATACTTTCCGTCATTGTTTCAAGTCAAGTTAGAAGACAAATACTCCCCCAAGTGAAGGATACTGTCTATAAAATAAAGCAATAATCATTGAACTTACAGTAAGTTATTGTCTGTTATTAATTATTACTGGAAGGTAATATAACAAACATTTATCTTTATTATTTGATTGTGACTTCAGTAGGCCTACATAACTTTTATGACCCTTCTCACATGCCACCTAGCCTCATGAGTTTAATGTTTCTTGCCCTCATGACCATAGCTGGTTTATATAGCTAGATACAATACGTCAACCCCACAGTCAAAGATACACCCAGAACAACACTGTTATGTTACCAACATCCATAAGATGCAGTCAGAATGCAGTCATACAGCGGTTCAAATACTGTAAAAGGAGGTTAAAAACCTATCTACCTTTCCACAAAGTGGTTATGTTAAGATCTCTCTGAGGCCTCTGCCGCAGTGTAAAACCATGCGACTCAGAGATTAGTGTACATTTTTGTATGCATGAAAGGGATGTTACTTAAAGTGCATTACCTACTTCACTAAACAGGGGCTATTCATGCAGATAAATGCCTTGCTTTCATACACCCGCACATTAAATATTTAATAGTCTAATATACTCAAATAGAAAACCTCACCATTTCAAAGCAGAGAACATAGACAATGTGAAGAAAGGCAGATTGGGAATTGTGCTCAAGGCAGCTGGATGAACTGGGAAGGACTCAGACCCAGATTAATATGATAGGATCACAGATATGACACCATATCCTACCATCTGGCTGTTCATTGGGGCAAAAATGATCACAATAATTATGGCAATTAATCAAAGAATGTTTTCACAAACCAACATTCTGTTCATTAATGAAGGTAAAAACTACTTGAAAGCGTGACTCTACAACCTTGATCGCAACCTCTTTACAATGTCTAGAACACATCACAACCTTGAGACGGCTGTGTTACAACGCTGTAGGACAAAAAATAGTAGCGAAATCAGCATGCTTATTTGGAGATTTTATCTTTTCGATTTGGGGATTTTCATGTTCCAAAATACAAATGCTGGTATTTGTTAGTGTGTCCCTGTCTCTCCATCGATACTAATCACAATTCTCACTTTAGTCACATCAAGCTGTGGCTACCATCCTACAGTAGCTCCAGGAGTCCCCTCCCTCCCTCCATGATGTCACTGAGCGACGCTGCTCTTTTTGATGCCTGGCTGCTAGAAGCTTCTGCTCCAAGACGCATCACTCGGCCCGCTGCCTAATTGGAAGTGAGCGGCGGGAGAGCATTCCAATCTGCACTCCAGCACCTAAGTCATCACTTTAAGCTTGCCACCGTGCTAACGCCAGCCGCCATGCCGCCTGCCTGCCACCGCTTCACAAGCAGTACTATTGCCTCGTATTGCGTCTCACCAGAAGAGGGGGGCCACCCTTTCAGGGCTGGCAGGAGAGGTTTTACATCCCTTCACAATAAACATGGATGGAACCACGTGAATATTGCCTCACTGGCAGTGGCACTGCTGTCCAAGTGCAAGGATTTTCGTTTCTGGCAAATGCAAAATATCCTTTCTTAGAAAAAAGAAAACAGTACATTTAATTTTGAACAGCAAAAACTGTCAACACAATTAAAAAACTGTATTAAAATTGACTTGTAAAAATTTACATTATCTTTTTATTTGAGAAAGAGAGAGAGATGCTGCTTTCTACTCACTGTCACTTGGTTTTCGAAGAGCTTGTGACATGGATCACCAGGAGCGACGTGATGAGGTCTGATGGTTCCTTTCTGCAGAACAGCAGTTTACCCCTCATTCACCCTTATCAGAGAGGGAACCCATCATCAGTTTACCCCTCATTCACCCTTATCAGAGAGGGAACCCATCATCAGTTTACCCCTCATTCACCCTTATCAGAGAGGGAACCCATCATCAGTTTACCCCTCATTCACCCTTATCAGAGAGGGAACCCATCATCAGTTTACCCCTCATTCACCCTTATCAGAGAGGGAACCCACCATCTTACTGTACGCCACTCACCCAACCCTCGCATATTGGAGCTGACCAGTCAAGCAAACAGGGAGGAACTAATAAAATACCATCTTGCTTCGGTTCAAATTTCCCTGATTGAATGTCAGTCAGGAATGTTTGCGTGGCTTGGCAGGCAGGCAGGCAGGCAGGCAGGCAGGCAGGCAGGCAGGCAGGCAGGCAGGCAGGCAGGCAGGCAGGCAGGCAGGCAGGCAGGCAGGCAGGCAGGGGAAAGTGGGCCATCATTTAAAGGACCACTGCCTCGTACAGATTAGGCCTTTGTTCAAAGCTTTTATGAGCCACTGGCTGGGAGGAGGAGTATGTGACAATCTCTTCTACACTTGTCTGATTGGACTGGGAGTTTATGATGCCCAGCAGTTCTACCACATACAGACTCATTAAAAGATCCACAATAATTTAACCAGGTAATTTGATTGCATATGTCTTTTTATATATGTGGATATATTTTAATTCTACACAGAGGAATTGGTTTTAATCGTTTTTGGAATATGTTCCAAAATGAAATCATTTAAATTATATTTATATATGACGTGATACAGTGTGTTTTCTCAATAATATATATCAACATGAAATAAAAAGGCTGGTGGTGGTCCATCACACTCCAGACATAGGTCACTCGCTGGCCATCAACAACAGCAGACCTCAGTCAAGGTCAAGCCTGATGAATCTGATCTGGACAAGAGTGCATATTCTATTAAAACAATCTGCATTTCACTAACTCTTCCTCCCTCCTCTGACTCTCTATGGATCCTTCATTAGATTCTGGACGGGATCCAGCCAAGGCATTCCCTTATACAAGCAGTTTTGTGCAGTTTTCAGCAAATGGAGGCATTGTTTTATATTCCAAATTCATTAATAGTAGATTGCCACTTTTTCCCTTCATTAAAAACAATGAGGCTACACAGTACATTTGCAACAGAAGCGTGGTACTGTCAGATGGTTTCTTGTGGGACCAAAGGCTGTTTCATGGCAAGCGTAAAGGGGAGAAGCAGACCCGCCAAACCTGCAGCAGCTCTGGGGGACGAGACGAGCAAAAAAGTAAGAAAGGCAGAAATGCTTCAAAAACACCATGCCTCTATCCCATTCATTTTAATGGAAAATTTGTTGTCAAATGTCCTCTTGCAAAATGATTAGGGCCCGCTGTTTTTCTGAAAAGCGTAAACTTCGGGATTTGCCTGCCGCTGCATTGTCACTTTGACAGCCTGTTCTGAGAACAATGGCTGCCCAAATAGTGAATTGTGTTGGCACCCAATCACTGAAAGTTTCCTCTCAATACAGGCTGGCTTCTTTCTGCTGTTTGTGGATATTCTGCAGCATTGATATCTAGATGTTGATTAGAATGAAAAAAGAAATAAGCCAGTGAATTGAAGCTCCCTGAGGAGGCACATCAGCTATTGTTGAGAGATTGACAGTCACTCCATTGAGTCAATGTTTCAGTTCATAAAAACCTATTTCTATAAGAGCTGCTTGAAGAGTACATTGTTGGAGTGTACGCCTCGGTTTGTAAATCAGTAACATTTCCAGTAAAGCAATATAATTTAGTGGAATACTGTTTTCACTACAAAGAGAATTGTACATACCATAACCTTCTAACCCTGGCTACATTATTATAGGATGTATTATTTTAGGTTGTTTGATTTTCTAAGCCATAGAGTTAAGTAGTATTTGTATGTAACCGAGTGAAAAAAATCCCTCATAGTTTAGATGTGAGCGGTGGAGCTAACAGCCAAATACATATGGAAAATCTGAGTAGGCTATGTTTATTATTACCTGCACATAGAGGTGTTAAAATAATATTTCCATTGCACAGTCAGTAAACCTACAACAACACAAATGTTGTCTTTGCGCTATATCCTCATTTACTCTGAGCTTCTTAGCAGTGACATTTCTGTGGTGTTAAACAGTAATGGAGGAGGAGGAGGAGCTGCCTGCCTGCCTGACGATTGCAGGGCCTTTTTATTCATTGGTTAATTTATTGAAAAGAAGGTAGGCGGACGGACGAGGCAGTGGAATGGAACTGATACCCCGTGTGGCTGTAGGTTTTGAACTGAGGAAGAGGGAGGGAGGGAGGGAGGAAAAGGA
This sequence comes from Coregonus clupeaformis, assembly GCF_020615455.1. Lineage (NCBI taxonomy): Eukaryota > Metazoa > Chordata > Actinopteri > Salmoniformes > Salmonidae > Coregonus > Coregonus clupeaformis. The sequence goes on along the minus strand of NC_059221.1, from coordinate 16,401,265 downwards.
GGGATTGAAGGAGAAAAAAAAAGAGGTTGAGAGGAAGGCGGAGACCAGAGCAACAGAGGAACGGTTAATGGAAATGAGTGACAGGCTTTCAGGATGATTTACAACGGGTGGCGCGGCGGCAGAGCCGGAACTTGATGGATGATCCTGAAAGACGGAGACGAACCATAAATCATGTCTTTGAATCATTGACAGAGATAAAGGAGGGGGAGAAAAAGCAATGGCATTGACGTTCATTCTTCCAATAATGTACATTGACGAGTTACACTACGGAGCCTTAATTAAAAAGTGAACACGGTAGGTCCTCTCTCTCCCCCTCTCCTTCCCCTCCCTCGTTCTACTCCTCTATCCTCCCCTCTCTCTCTCCCTCTATCTCTATGTGGCGATATCAATGGTAATTAAAGATGTAGTAGCATCCCCAGCCCCTCTCCCTGTCCCCTCTCCCTGCTCCTGTCCCATATAGCCGCTTCCTCCAGCTTCCCAAAGCACAGCAGACAGATTAGATAAGTGCACTGCTTAAAGATAATGTCACTCCTCAACAATATCAATGAGGGCCTAGTCCATTTGTTTCTACTTGTGCAAACAGACCCGGCAACATTACTGAGAAAAACATTCAGCGAGCCTACACACCTACACACCAGGGGGTAGAAGCTATTAAGGAGCCTTTTAGACATAGACATGGCGCTCCGGTACTGCTTGCCGTGCGGTAGCAGAGAGAACAGTCTGACTAGGGTGGCTAGATTTTTTGACAATTTTTAGGGCCTTCCTCTGACACCGCCTGGTTTAGAGGTCCTTGATGGCTCGACATGTTTGAATAAAGCCGATTCAATAGAGTAATAAACAGCAGTTCAGTCTTTGATCACAGGGATTGGCTCTATGGAAGAAAAAAAAGCTAGAAGAACGTTGTAGTAGCAGGGAGGCTGAATGAGTGCCATTCCACATCAGCTGAGCTCTGTTAAAGTGCACACAATGGAGCACCGAGGTGAAAGTAATCCTAAACATCTGTCTTATGGGTCCTACACGCACACACTGTTTGTTCAAGTTCTAGGAAAGGCATTAGCAAACGGAGGAAAGAGAGGGACATAGAGGGATATATCAATTCATGCACTAGTTTCAGTGATTCAGAATGCAGAAGGTGGTGTTGTGTGTTGTGTCACTGCTCAGGCAAACAAAATGGAGTTGACTGCTCTAGTAATGCTAACACTTTGATTTCGGAACATTAACAGCAAAGGGATTCTCTATATCTCTGTTTGTTTATGGATGCTTTAACACACTGTGACATCAAGTAGTGCCCAGGGGCATTACTGTGTGGGTTGTTGTGTGTGCGAGGCCTACATGATGAGTATATAGCAGGCCTGGTGGACTGTCCTAAGTGTCCTATATTCAATGTCTGTAGAGGGAGATTGGGGACAGTCGGGATAGACTGTATACTGGGCGTAGGGATATTCACCGATGTTGCTGAAGGACAGACAAAGCACTCTCACTCCAGCTGGGAAAATCTATTTTGGCAGGCTAAAATGGAACTGAAGACACAATGGCCATCTAGAGTTGAAAAGCTGTGGCTGTGGAAATCATATTGGTGGCTACTGTGAATATAGTGTACACATGCTCACATGCACATTGACACAAACAGCTTTTCAAATACAGTAGTAATCATTTTCAGGTGGGATTTGACATTGTATATCAATCATGTTTGATCCAACAATGGAATCAAAACAGTTTGATGGACAACAGAAGTAATTGCTTGTCATTCATCTGTTTCAATTTTCCATTCTCTGTTTTCTTATTGTTGTCCCAGCTCATATTCTTTTTTTTCAAATTCAAACCGCTGAGGGAGGAGATCTCAGAAGTCACACAAATAGCATATCTCCTATAAATAAAAATAATAATGTACTGTATGTCATAACACTGGTGGTATGTGTATTCTGTATAGAGATCAACAAAACAAAACAAGCACATCAAAGAAGAAGTGCTGTCCAGTTGAATGAATGAAAGAGCTTAATGAACCTCTGTGAGTGTTGGAGCAGTCATTACTTGACTCTGTGACTCTGGGCACTGTGATCTTAAATGGTCTTAAAAGATGATCCATACAGTAATGAAGCAGGTTCTCCTGTTGGCTCCCAGCCCAAAGTGGAACATAATCAAAGTAAAGTCACAGGGGATAATACTGTAGCTCTGACTACTAAACCACAGTGTTTCTTCCTTGACTTATTTATCTTACAATTGACCAAAATGTCTGTTTGGATAATGCATGCTGAATATTTGTATTCAAGGTATCCTGAATAATATTATTTGTATTCAAAGAGGCAAAATCATATTCAACGAGCCCTACACACAGGCAGAACTGAAGTCTACTGCGCCTGTGCAAATGCAGCATGTAATGGCTAAGGCTAAGGCCCGCCCTGTCCCTCTTCCTGACTCCTCTGCTCAGCTCAGACCACCCTGCTCGCTGCATGGCTGTGGCTGCACATGACAGGATGATGCTGCTCAGTCCTTGGACCCATCGCAGTGTTTTTCCTGGACCGTGGTGAAAGCAAATAGCAGCTTAAGGGCCCCAGCACTCACAGTTAAAAACCAAAAACCTGTGGAGTCATTCATCAAAGCGTCAGACAACTTGCTATTCCTCAACCCCCCCACCTACCTCCCACCCCCCCAAGACATGGCTATCTCCCACCACTCTGGGTTTTAACTAGGACTCCAAATAATTCCAGAAATGACAAATGATACTTATAGCTCTGGCCTGTGCCGAATCAATAAGCATCCAGAACAACTATCCATCTTGAGAGGTATTGACAGCAGCGGATTGACCAACATTGGTGGAGAAGCTCTTGGTGGCTTTATTCAAGAGTAGGATGCGGAGGGAGGGAGACAGTACACACAGTAGATTCCCTTATAAATTACTAATATTATACAGTTCAAAATCCAGCCTTTATAAACCTATTTTTAAAATGGCAGCCGCTTCTAGATAGAAGAGCCAGGATGTAAAACAGTAAAACATCACAATGCAACATGAAGGAGAACAGGACATGTCCTCTATCCTCCCACTAAACAAGGACAACTATCCATCCATTTGTGGAAATATGTGTGACCCGCTGAACTGGGACAGGGGTTAGTTTGACAGGAGCACCTGCACGTGTTTACATGGCAGTTTCTAGCTGGGCTATGAGCTGATGGGCACTGATAGGGCCCCTCTTCTCTCCTCTCTGGGGGTGTCGGGCCTGTATCAGAGCAGCAGCTGACAGATAGCACTTCAGCCAAGCTTTAGTTGCAGCTCCCCTTGAGGGCCTGTGATTGATGACTAGCACTGCCACCTAGATCCATTTTCTGCTCCAATCTGACTCTTCTACCTCAGGTAGCCTAGCTGGTGGATACCCTACAAAATCTGTTGTTTTTATTCCCATTTCTCTTCTTCCAAAGTTCAAGGGTTGTTTTAGTGAAATAGTTTACTAAAATACCATCACTGGAAAACATCTAGGTTGAACAAATTATTTCAACTCAATGCTTGCTAGTGAATCTTGATCTTAAACAGCATTTAGAACTGCAGGATGTTTAGAAGAACAACAATACCATTAGTACTGAAAATGTTTGGACCCCAGACCCCTGCAGGTCTAAAGGCATTTAAGAACACTTAGCTTAGCCATCTGGTAGACAATTACACAGGAACAAACACTCCGCCTCAGCAAATAAGGCTTGGGTCATCAATCACAGAGGATAGCCAGAAGTTCAGCTGCTATTCCTCTAATGATTTAATAACCCCATGAACTGAAGTCCTCTCATCTTTTCTATTCTCTACAACAAGGTTTCACTCAACTGATGAGCAACACACAATTAAACATGAGCCATTGCATCCAGTTGATGGGGGTTCGATTTTGAAAGAAAGCTGTATTTTATAGTTTAAAAAGCATCTTAATTTTCAAATTGTGATATACATATTATCAGCTATCCGTAACATATGTGAAAAGCAATAATTTAAAAACAAAAACAAAGCCATTTGTTTTAAGACACAGCAACTATAATGAGTATGCCAGTGAAATAGAGCATTATCATTATCTTAATGTGCAACAGGCAACAAAGATAAAATGGAACTTAAATTGTAGCACAGGGTTATAAATCAAGGAATTTCAAGAATTCATTGTTTTCCGTTTCAAGCAGTTTACTTAATTAACATTTGGCCCAAGCTTTTTAATTGCAATCATGGTTCCCTAAGGGATTCATTCGGGGGCTGTGCAGTAATTGTGAACGTTGATATGAGTTGGTGACACATTCTCAACCCTCCATGGTGAATTTACAGAGTAGAAAACAGATAGACCAGCAGGTTGATTAGTCATGCCTGTCTATGGAACATCACTACACTAGATAACAGGAAGAAGATGCTCTGTGTTTCCATTCCCTCCACTGCAGTAGTGCTATGTTAATATACACAAGAACAATAGAAAACACTATTATCGAAACATTTTACCCAGGATACTTACAGTTCATATACAGTAGGTTACTGTAGCACTATGCCTTTCATCATAGGGAAGTTGGATAATGGTTGAACAAACCCTGTAAACCACCTATACATATTTTATGCAAGGGGTGTTTCTGAGCCAATAAGAATACATTGGGTTGTTTCTGGGTTGTGGCCCAGGCCTGCATGGAGACTGTAGAAGAAGTAGGCCAGCACCACAGTACAGTCTCTAGTCTAGATCTCCTCTCCTCTGGTACACGTGTCACCTGCCTGCCTGCCTGCCCATGTGGCCCAGTTGAGACGTGACTTGAGCAGGTCTGGCAAGAACCAAATGTTTTCATTTACCTCAGGGGCAGCTACACTCTTCTTCAGCAGGAAGTGGCAGCCTTACATGTCAAGATACCGGCCCCAGACTCTACTGCTACTTGAAAAGGTTGTGCACTCTGAGTTGGGTTTAGAAGACACCCCGACACACCTCAGAGAGAGTGAAGGTTGTGTAAGGAGGGACGATGTCTGTCTACAGTGGCTAGGAACCTGGTCTGATGTTTGTGTGACTGATAAATAGTATGAAGTAAACCCTGAAAGGTAATGGCACAATTGGACATAAAATACAGGTCAAATATACCTTTTCAAAGAACCTATATTCTAATACTGTATGTAACAACATAGTGAAAACTGAAAATATGTTCAATCCATTGCACATTCACAGTATGATCAGGTTTGCTTATGTGTTCACCAGATTTGATGGATCACTATTCAGCCGGGCAGCAGGGGGTGGAGGTACTTTATAAGCTAAGCTCAACACATTTATTTCTAGCTGAGGACTTGGTGACAGCACATTTAACATTGTGATCTCCATATGAGAGACAGTTAGCACTGCGGACAGTTGAAAAGCTCTGAGCATTCAATTTCCTATAGGCCTACAGTATGTTCTCGTCACTTTTCATTGGATGGCGACAGAATATCACTTCCTAATAAAAACTTTAGTTGGACCAATAAACTTAGATTAGATTTTGGGGAAATAAGATCAACAAAGATTGCATTCCACATTCCAGCAAACCCACGAAAACCAATAAAGTGGTGGTTAAGGGGCTTTTCTTGATGGGGTGGACACGAGAGGAGGGTTGGGGGTTGGGAGGCTGGGTCTGTCTATAGAAACCTGATTCATGATATACTTAGTTTAGTGTGTGTGTTCACAGGTTTCAGGGATTTACAGTCAATTAGAACAGCAGGGGGTATGAGAAGGGGAAGGAGAGGAGGTATTTCTCTGAGAATAAGTTAAGGCTTGACACATTTATTTCTGCTACTGCAGCTGAAGACTTGGTGACAGCGCATCAGAAAAGATTTTGTGTGATCACCATATTCAAAATGTGAGAAACGGTAAATGCTGGTGACAGTTGGAAAAATATTCCAAAAGAGATCAAAATGCCTGCACCTCCTCATCTTACAGTTGGTAGCATGTGTTTTATGTTAATGATTATTCAATGTTTGCCATGTGTCAATTAAACAAAATATACCACAGAAACCACTGGATATCAAAACAGTTTACAGATATCAGTAAAAGTAAAAAATTTAAAATAATAATACCAGTAGCTCTATTTGATAACTAATCAGAATGCAACACACCTGGACGTTTTCACACCTAACAAGGTACTACTATTAGTCCCTTCAACTGTAATGTAATTATAAGCAGATGTTAGAAAATGATTATGATACCATGATCATGCTAGATTGCCAACCCAACAAATACTGCAATTTTCAGTTATGATCTACCAGCAGCTTGAAAAATCATACTGCTAACGATATGTCACAAGCCTTCTGTCTCCATTGAGATATGAAAACTCTTAAATCTTCTTTCTTGAGACATTGAGTGATTGAGCCAACCAGTGCAACAGGGCACAAAGTAACATCTAGAAGAGGTACTACTCATATCCCCCCTTGAAAAACTCCAGCGTTTAATGATCCCCCACTAAGGAAAATCCACACACCTCCGAAAGAATTCAAATTCCTTTTCCCACAGCCTCTTTCAGTCTGTATGATAAATGACACCCGTCATTCCGCCGTTGCCAAACAGCACAGAGGGGAATTGTACTGATATATGATTCACAAGAACAGGAAATAAACTCTCCCTTTCTCTATTGCTGCGTCGCTTGCCAAGTAGGACGGACCTGGACAGTGTCAATGCTCAGGCTGAAAGCTCAGCTGAAGGACTGAGGCACTGACTAAACCTAAAAAGGAAGAGACAACAGTCTCAAAACCTGAACTCTACCCTTTCTCAAAGACTTGAGCTGTTACTGACTGATGATGAAAGACGAGTCATTGTGTTTAAAAGGATAAACCTAGGAAAATAATGTATGAGAACAAGCTGAGGAAAAGACAGAAAAAATAAAGCTGGCTTGAGCAACCTAAAGTACGTCATTATAAAAAAATTAAAAAAGCGTTCGCGAAAGAGCAACCTCCTCCTGCCCTCAATTACTATAAAGCAAGTCAGGCTAATTACCGCTCCTTGATTATCTCCGATTCCTGTGTGAGTGAGTGATAGAGAGAAGGGGAGAGAGCGAGGGAGTGAGAGAGAGAGAGACAGAGAGAAAGATAGAGAGAGAAACGAGAGAGAGAGAGAGAGAGAGAGAGAGAGAGGGATAGTCCTATTTGAAATTGAAAGTTAGCAGGACACACAACATACTGTATTGTTATGTTACAGTGTGAGGCTAGGTGAAGAAACATTAATCACATTTTTATTATGTTTCTCCACTACATCCATGGTAACAATATGATTAAACACACCAATTTTCACATTTCATAAATTTATGTAAGTTTCTCCCCATAGATGTAGGCCTAATTTGAGACAAAACCCCATTCGCTCTGTGTTCACGGTGTGGCTGGCTGCACTGTGAGTGTTGCTTCGGCGGTGGTCTCAAAAGGAGAAAGGGTCTCTGCTGTTTCTTTGCTGTGTGTGGCTGTATGACTGCTCCTGCTCGGCCTGCTTTGGGAGTAGAGCCCCCTCAGGCCAGCCAGCCCAGTGCTCTGCTCAGCTCAGCGGTAGGCCTCCCACTCGGGCACTGAGTGCAGGGATGTGCCCAGGGCCTGGAGCAGGAGCACTCAATCACCCAGACAGCGACATCCTTTCACCATCACCATCAGAGGGGCCCCTATGGGGGGACGGTGATATTTATGAGCAGCACGTTCAGACACACGCCCATGCGGCTGCGATTCCGCTGATATACTACCGGCTGGACTGTGGGATGGAGACATATAGTTCATCTACTCCTCATCCCAGAGTCAGAACCCTGGAAGTACTCCTCAGAGCTTTGTACTGCAGGTTGGATCAGCCACATGTAAATCTGTTCAGGATATGTTGTTAGGATGTCTGGCTTGAATTTATGTGGTAGTTAACGGGGTCGTTGTTAACAACGCCTTTAAAAGTGAGTATATGTTGACCAACAAAATATTTAACTATCTGTGATCGTAAATAAGGGCAAAATGTTTCCATTGGTGTGATGTATATGTATTATCACTAAGTGCCATTTTGAGTTTTGATTGCATCAATCTAAACATAGACTAATAAACTATACTTACCTCAGAGTGTTGTGTCAGTATCTTTCTTTACTTATATTTTAGTGAGTAGAGTTAGACCAACGGAAACCCTGTATAGCCTACTGTCAGATAAGGAAATGAATTGGAAATGGCTTAAAATTGTCGCTGTAACGAAAATAGTTTGCACCACAAGGGGTTTCTTTTCTCCAGGCGGGCGGGCGGGGGTGTCGAGGGATTAAAAGAAGCCATAAAAGGTCTCTGTAATGTCATCAGTAGTGTTTCACTGACAATAAAAATGGTGAGAAAAACATCTGCTTTGCATTTTTCAACGATTTCTTTGTGAGCACTGATTTAAATGCTCTCACCTTTTTTAGACAAAACTAAAAAAGTAAAAGTTACTTATATAAACTAACTGTATGATATTAATCGTACAATGGAAAATGATTTTACTTCCACACCTGAGCCAACTATACATGTCTACTACTATTACATAAAATCAGAAACCAATAAAATAACCAACTTAGTGTGATTAGTTTATCGTAATTGTGTAGACACTGTCAATCTGTACTGTCAGCATGTACAGTGCCTTCAGAAAGTACTCATACCCCTTGACTTCTTCCACATTTTGTTTTGTTACAGCCTCAAAATTGATTAAATTGAATGTATCACCCATATACACACAATACCCCATAATGACAAAGTGAAAATATGTTTTTAGACATTTTTGCTAATTTGTTGAAAAGGAAATACAGAAATATATAATTTTCGTAAGTATTCACACACCTGGGTCAATACTTTGGCAGCGATTACAGCTGTGAGTCTTTCTGGGTAAGTCTTTAAGAGCTTCCACACCTGGATTGTGCAACATTTGCCCATTATTCTGTTCAAAATTATTTTCAAACTTTTCAAATTGGTTGTTGATCAATGCTAGACATGCTTTTCCATAGATTTTCAAGTAGATTTAAGTGAAAACCACTCAGGAACATTCACTGTCTTCTTGGTAAGCAACTCCAGTGTATATTTGGCTTTGTGTGTTAGGTTATTGTCCTATTGAAAAGGTGAATTCATCTCCCAGTGTCTGGTGGAAAGCATATTGAACCAGGTTTTCCTCTATGATTTACCTGTGTTTAGCTCAATTCCATTTACAGTCGTGGTCAAAAGTTTTGAGAATGACACAAATATAAATGTTCACAAAGTCTGCTGCCTCCGTTTTTATGATGCCAATTTGCATATACTCCAGAATGTTATGAAGAGTGATCAGATGAATTACAATGAATTGCAAAGTCCCTCTTTGCCATGAAAATTAACTTAATCCCAAAAAAACATTTCCACTGCATTTCAGCCCTGCCACAAAAGGACCAGCTGACATCATGTCAGTGATTCTCTCGTTAACACAGGTCAGAGTGTTGACGATGACAAGGCTGGAGATCACTCTGTCATGCTGATTGAGTTAGAATAACAGACTGGAAGCTTTAAAAGGAGGGTGGTGCTTGAAATCATTGTTCTTCCTCTGTTAACCATGGTTACCTGCAAGGAAACATGTGCCGTCATCATTGCTTTGCACAAAAAAGGCTTCACAGGCAAGGATATTGCTGCTAGTAAGATTGCACCTAAATCAACCATTTATCGGATCATCAAGAACTTCAAGGAGAGAGGTTCATTGTTGTGAAGAAGGCTTCAGGGCACGCAAGAAAGTCCAGCAAGCGCCAGGACCGTCTCCTAAAGTTGATTCAGCTGAGGGATCGGGGCACCACCAGTGCAGAGCTTGCTCAGGAATGGTAGCAGGCATCTGCACGCACAGTGAGGCGAAGACTTTTGGAGGATGGCCTGGTGTCAAGAAGGGCAGCAAGGAAGCCACTTCTCTCCAGGAAAAACATCAGGGACAGACTGATATTCTGCAAAAGGTACAGGGATTGGACTGCTGAGGACTGGGGTAAAGTAATTTTCTCTGATGAATCCCCTTTCCGATTGTTTGGGGAATCCGGAAAAAAGCTTGTCCGGAGAAGACAAGGTGAGCGCTACCATCAGTCCTGTGTCATGCCAACAGTAAAACATCCTGAGACCATTCATGTGTGGGGTTGCTTCTCAGCCAAAGGAGTGGGCTCACTCACAATTTTGCCTAAGAACACAGCCATGAATAAATAATGGTACCAACACATCCTCCCAACCATCCAAGAACAGTTTTTGTGACAAAAAATGCCTTTTCCAGCATGATGGAGCACCTTGCCTTAAGGCAAAAGTGATAACTAAGTGGCTCGGGGAACAAAACATCGACATTTTGGGTCCATGGCCAGGAAACTCCCCAGACCTTAATCCCATTGAGACCTTGTGGTCAATCCTCAAGAGGCGGGTGGACAAACAAAAACCCACAAATTCTGACAAACTCCAAGCATTGATTATGCAAGAATGGGCTGCCATCAGTCAGGATGTGGCCCAGAAGTTAATTGACAGCATGCCAGGGCGGATTGCAGAGGTCTTGAAAAAGAAGGGTCAACACTGCAAATATTGACTCTTTGCATAAACTTAATGTAATTGTCAATAAAAGCCTTAAACACTTATGGAACATCTGACAAAAATATCTAAAAACACTGAAGCAGCAAACTTTGTGAAGACCAATACTTGTGTCATTCTCAAAACTTTTGACCACAACTGTATTTTTTATCCTGAAAAACTCCCCTGTCCTTAACGATTACAAGCATACCCATAACATGATGCAGCCACCCCTATGCTTGAAAATATGGAGAATGGTACTCAGTAATGTGTTGTATTGGATTTGCCCCAAACATACAATTTTGTATTCAGGACAAAAAATTAAATAGCTTTGCCACATTTTTTGCAGTATTACTTTAGTACCTTGTTGCAAACATGATGCATGTTTTGGAATATTTTCCTTCTTTTCACTCTGTCAATTAGGTTAGTATTGTGGAGTAACTACAAGGTTGTTGATCCATCCTCAGTTTTTTCCTATCACAACCATTAAACTCTGTCTGATTTAAAGTCACCATTGACCTCATGGTGAATTCCCTGAGTGGTTTCCTTCCACTCCGGCAACTGAGTTAGGAAGGACGCCTGTATCTTTGTAGTGACTGGGTGTATTGATACACCATCCAAAGGTAATTAATAACTTCAACATGATCAAAGGGATATTCAATGTCTGCTTTTTTATTAACCAATCTACCAATAGGTGTCCTTCTTTGCAAGGCATTGGAAAATTACATTTTTACATTTTTAGTCATTTAGCAGACGCTCTTATCCAGAGCGATTTACAGTTAGTGAGTGCATACATTTTTCATACTGGCCCCACGTGGGAATCAAACCTTCAACCCTGGCGTTGCAAGCGCCATGCTCTACCAACTGAGCTACAGGAGGCCTTCCTGGTCTGGTTGAATCTGTTTGAAATTCACTGCTTGACTGAGGGACCTTACAGATAATTGTATGTGTGGGGTACAGAGATTAATCACTATTATTCCACACAGAGTGAATCCATGCAACTTATTATGTGACTAGTTAAGCAAATGTGTACTCCTGAACTTATTTAGGCTTGCCATAACAAAGGTTGAATAATTATTGACTGAAGATATTTCAGCTTTTAATTTGTAAATAATTTGTACGATTTACGAAAAACATAATTCCACTTTGACATTATGGGGTATTGTGTGTAAGCCAGTGACAAAACATCTCAATGTAATCCATTCTAAATTCAGGATGTAACAACAGAATGTGGAAAAGGTCAAGGGGCGTGAATACCTTCTGAAGACAAAACATCCACAAACAACACAATGTTTATGTTCTTTTTATTTTCTCACCTCTCCTCCTTCTAAAAGTAAGACTGTATAAAGCTTTGCATTCACATTCACACCCAGGTCACATAATAGGAGCCAGTGTTGAGTAAACACCTTGATTGCTTTATGGCTAGCCCTCTAACCGTCAGCTATAACAGGCCCGTCTGTCTGTCTTGTCTGTCTGTATCCCTCCTCTGTTTGGTTCTGGGAAATCCAGGCCCCGTAGTAATCTTTTCCCTGCTAGCCCTTTAATAAACCACAGGCCGCTTCATTAGCCTGCGCTCACACAGTGATTGATTGCTGCCAGTCACAGAAACCCCATCCTACCTCTCCTCTCCCTCAACCCACAAAATGAGCCACTTTTTCAGATACCACCCATCATACTATTAAAGGAGAGTATTCACTGGGAGCCAGAGAGGGGAGTGGCCTCAGCTCTCTAACATGGGCAATGTAACAGTGTTTCTTTTGTTCAAACGCTTGGGTCAACATCGATTTATGGGATGCACTATACAGCCTCTGTATATTCTATTATTTATGAGTTCACATTCTGTTTTGGCACAAGTAAAGACACCAAAATGATCCAATGAGAGGGTTCAACAATAAGCTGTTCATTCTAATAAAAAAGACAGTTGAAAATGCACCTTGATTGGTAAAGAACCAGTTGGCTTTAGTAGGGAAAGTTTTTGAAGATGACATTTAACAAAAAGTTGTAATTCCAATTTATTTTGTGCTCCACATTATAGTCCTTGGCAAACATTCCTATTTTGAGTGTGGAAGGGAAAGTCTACTACATTGTAGTAAATTAATTAATACAAAATAAAAAACATTTTTATGGTGATGTTGGTGCTTATAATATGGAAATATCGAACATAATACAAAATGGATAACAGAATTTAGGTTAATATTATAAGGTGTAAACAAGTCGGTGCTGGCAAACACACCACCACTACTACCAAGGGCCGCAACTACAGTAACTACCAGGAAACTGTATGACGCCCTTAGCTACAACAGTGATAGAATATACAGTAGAAATGGGTAATAAGGCTTTATGTTTGGGTGGCTTTTCATCCTCCTATCCTGTATTGTACTAAAGTACAATTTCAAATATTCCCTTATCTAAAATATATGGGCTATGCGGTCCTTCACAATACTCAATAGAGGAATAGAGAGATACAGAGGGGAAAAGTGCTAGATGGTGTTCAGCTGCATTAATAAAGTCAGTAATATCACTATCTCGCTCTCCTCTCCAAGAATTGCTATAAACCTATTTCGAAAACTGCACTCATATATTTGTGGGAGACAGTTAGCTCATCTTGGTGACAGTGCAAACTTTTAGGTTGAATTATGCCATTCAGAGGAATTATCAGAGCAGGTCAATTACTCACAGCACAGGCCGGACTCTCAGCCAGCCAAGCCCAGTGCCTCACGCCATAGCCAGCCTACAGCCTACAGTCTACAGCCTACAGCCTGCTGCCCCTGCAGAGAGAGGACTCAAGATAGACAATCCCAGTCACACCCCTACGGTGCTCATATCTGTCCACACACCAAATCAACACAATACCTTCTCTCACTCACATAAAGGCGTCTGCAGTTCGGAACAGTTTGCGTATATATTATGACAACATTTTGTGACGTTTTTGTTTGTTTTGATCTTCTGCAAGGGTTTTTTCGGCTGTTTGTGCACACAAAAATTTACCGCGTGGCAAGCCGAAGTCGGTAGCCAAAGTCTATGCTCCTTCGTCGGTGATTGGTCAACAGTAGAGATTCTTCAATATAGTGTTTGTTGTCATTCAACGAGAGACGACTTGTTTTCATGCACTAGTTAGATATAAAATTGTGCGACTTAAGATCTCCTTTGCAAAAATTTCTAAATTAATAACAGATTTCTTGAGTTATCTTAGATTAATTCTGACTATTTTGAGGCTACGGCGTCTCAAGATTGACAAACAGTATTTTGTTATTGTTTTTCAAGTGAATGTCGTCTAGGTGCCAGCCGAACTGAAACATGCTGACGCCTTAACACAGTCAGTACACAGCACATTTTCAAGTGTTCAAATCTCGGTGTTAAGGTAAAAACTGTTGTGAGCATTATATCTGAGTGTTGGTTCTAGGGGGGGTTAACACAAGGGGGATTGGAATTGACACTACATGCAGTGAATAAATTAAGTGTTATTTGAATCACAGTGGAATGAACACTGCATGGTGTTGTTGTTACTCAACTGTGTTGAGTTAATTTCCGTTAACCCTCTCAGAGTGAAAATTATGTGGGAGGGGCCTCATTACCATTCTTCCAAGAATGCTTTGTTGCAGGTAGATTTTTAGAATAGTTTGTTTTAATACATGTCCCGTGTAGCTCAGTTGGTAGAGCATGGCGCTTGCAACGCCAGGGTTGTGGGTTCGATTCCCACGGGGGACCAGTATGAAAAATGTATGCACTAACTGTAAGTCGCTCTGGATAAGAGCGTCTGCTAAAATGTAATATCTATGTTTCTGCATGCACATTGATTGATTAATTAATCTTATATTTAACATTTTATTCATTTAGCAGACTCTCTTATCCAGAGTGACTTACAGTTAGTGAGTGCATATATTTTCATACTGGCCCCCCGTGGGAAACGAATCCACAACCCTGGCGTTGCAAGCGCCATGCTCTACCAACTGAGCTACAGATAAATACAGATAAATAACTTTTAAAAATCTAAACTAATCCAATCTGTAAGGAGATGGATTTATTTCACCCGTTACTGAGATGATTGTTCCAGTGTAGATGATTTAGGTAGTCTTATTTGTCAAGCCCTTCACCATAGCAATCATTCTGAATGCAGGTTGTGGGTGATAAAATATTCCAATGGTTGGATATCCTCCCTCTGGCTGGATTCTGATAGGAATTACTAATCATTTGACAATCCAGCTAATTGTGACTTGCAAGTCTGATGTGGCCCATGACCACAATATTGAGGATAACTAAAGGCCTTATGAAATGTATAATATGGTCATAAAGGGTTTACTTTTAACTCAAACACTTAGGCAGTCACTTGGTGAAGGCTTCAGGACTAGAAAGTATTGAATGCAACAACCATGTCTCTGTCACTAACAAACACAGTCATGGGTGTGTATCTCTCACATTCACTTCAAAGGCATGCTGGGAAATATGCAAATATGGCTGCACAACCTACAATGTTAAACAACTAGGTACTACATTATGACTGTGTAGGTACTACATTATGACTGTTAATATGAATCACATCACCTATTTCAAAGAAGAAGGAGGTCTCTTTACAGTAACTGTAATTAAGGCCTACAGCACAAGTTCAGTTTCTGTTACTCAGATCAAAACAAACACACCGTTCTGTTCTCGCTAGAATAAGCATAAACCATCCTATGACCTTCTGACATGAATAATGATCAATATGGGCTGTTTGCAGGCCGCAGACACACACTGTTCAATGTGCCTGAAAGCGGGAGAGAGGCAGAGAGCACGGAGCACATTCCTCTCTGACTGAACAGAGCTGAGACAGAGACCCCTCATGATCGGAGCCAGAGGTGGAGATGATCCTCTCAAAGCTAAGGCGCTGAGGTTGTGTGTATGTGTGTTTAGAGTTGACATGGCAACAATACAGAGCCTGCAGAATCACAGAGCTATAGCGAAGCTACCCCGCCCAGGCCTGCATATGTAGAAGAGGAGGAAGGATACTTATTGTGCTGATGATACCTGAGGTTTGGATAAATAGGTAGATGCGTATACTGTCTGTGTCATATCATCAAAGTATGCCAGTAATTACAGAGTTGAGTAACATGACTGACTGACTGTTATTTTCATTACCATTCATTTCCTGAAAGTTTTAAATATACAGCCAGCAGTCTTGTGATAGGGTTGGTTATTTATTTAAAACCATTGCAGTTATCTCTATGATATCATCAGGCACTAATAACTTTATTATATGAAGCAACTTTTCTGTAAAAACGTGTATACTCTAAATATGAAGGAACTCAACAAAAAGGGGTCAAACCTACTTCTTCCACTTAGTCACTTCCCCAACACTACACTCAGTAATCATCAATCCTAACATGGAGCTTTCCTTCTTCCCTTTGGTGTGGCATGACGATCATGTGTAAATAGTCTAGGGTCTAAATCAAATGGGAATGAGTGTGCAGGTCTTTTCAGATTTACGTTGTGTTGTAAGTTACGCAGGCAACCTTGGCAGGAAATAAGAGAGGGGGGAAGAAACTCGCCTTTCATCATTTCCCCCAAATCAGAGGAGGAAATGAATATGGATGCCCTCCGGCAGGCGAGAGGGAGAGTGGGGAAGGAAATTCAGGGCCTGATGAGGTCCCTAAAGGATGCGTCTGGACACAGCCGGAACCTTCTCAGCTGGGTCCGTGCCAGGGTGGGAGGGCTACGATGGAGCATGTAGAGAACATGCAACCAGACACACATGTATGTATGCACGTACGCACAAACATATGCGCAAAAATACAGTGTTGTCAAAATACGATGGAAATGCAGTTAAAATGTAAGATGGATAGGCCTACATTTTTTACAAACAAACCCAGATCTATATAAACTACATCAAATGTGTTCCATCTGGTATATAGTTTCACGTATCAAACAGTCAATCACAAAGTCCCCTTTTTCAAATGTAATCAACCCCTGTCACTAAGCCTCATTCAGCCAGCCTTACCGTGTATGAATACATATATTGTACTGAGACATGCCATGGTTGTTGTTGGATACATTTACATTTTAGTCATTTAGCAGACGCTCTTATCCAGAGCGACTTACAGTTAGTGAATGCATACATGTGTATTTTTGTTTTTATACTGTCTCCCCGTGGGAAATGAACCCACATCCCTGCCGGCCAAACCCTCCCCTACCTTGGACGACGCTGGACCAATTGTGTGCCGCCCATGGATCTCCCGGTCGCGGCCAGCTGCGACAGAGCCTGGACTCAAACCAGGATCTCTAGTGGCACAGCTAGCACTGCGATGCAGTGCCTTAGACCACTGCGCCACTCGGGAGTCAAACAGAACTGAAACCAGTCTGTCTCAAAACATAACAATGATAGAGGTGCAGACCGTTCAGATGTATGTTTCTAGTAGATATGAAGGGATAGGCAGTTCAGCTGAGAAAGAGACAGTCCAGTGTTGATGTCATGGCTCCGGGCGATGGGCTATGATCTGTGTATGACCTCTGTGACGTTGTCGTGGAGATGATCTCCCCACAGGCAACGGTTACCAAAGAGACACCAGAGCCCTGAGTTCTGGTCATGTCACTCAGACTCACAGAGGATTTCTGTGGCTTATGGCCAAGGAGACGACTGGCTCGTGGTTGAATCCAAATATGATCACATTCACCACCAGACACAATGTCCCAAACACTACACCACAGACAGTCATGGAGAAAATGGCCAACCTTCCAGAACTTCCCAAAATAACCTGAGGGAACTGTGAGTTACTTTGATCAAAACAAAAAGGAGAATGCTGAGTCAGGGTGTTTTTCAGGATATGAGATAAAATGGCTTTGGACTCCCACAACAAGAGGTCCTTCAACAGTATCTGATCACGTCACTGTTAGCTCAATGCTAATATTTCATGCCATAGTATCCCCAAACAACTACAGGTACTCTCAACAAAAATTGTAAAGGGAAACCATAAATAACAAAGATTAGTCATGGATTTTTAAAAATAATTTCCTATATTTTATTAATATAATATCTATTTTCTCCTTGTATTTTACATTTTATTGAAACACATAAAAAGCTACACTGTATGTTCAGGGAAAAACAGAGGAAACGCCTGAGAACATCTAGATCTGGTTTCCACTGAAATGCATATTGTCATTATCCCTCAGAATTAATTTAACTACAGTATGATGTGGAACAGGATCCTGCTATCCCTTAATGACTCCCTCTGGCAGTGTAATGGCAGGTATTAGACTGCTGATCCCACAAAGCCCTGCCTCCCTGGCCTAGACACACACACAGGGCCACTCAGACTATTGGCCATTATCAGACCAGACGATCTAGTTAGCTCTCAGACGTCACCCGCCCTCTCACTCAGTTCATTTTCATGTTCAGTACAGCAAAACGTTTTACCACAGAAAATGAAAATGAGCGTTCCTTATCAGTCAAGTTCAGGTACTACCTCCCCATTTCACTTTTTCAAAAAAAAAATCCCTACTGCTTTTGGTTTATGAGTACAATCTGAAAGACAGGAAGATAAACATGAAGATACTTCGCTAGCTTGACAGGATGACTTATGAGTGGCCTGGTTAGTGACTGCTTGAATGTACATTACGTGATGTGAAATATGACGAGCAGGGAACACAGGGAGGACAGACAGACGATACGATACGATATACTTTATTGCCCATTTACATGGAAATTCCTTTTGTGTCGTCAGCATACAAATACACAAACAACCCAATATATTACATGCAGTACAGAAAACTAGAAAGTTAGTACACAAGTCATTACATTTTCATATATTCAAAGTCTCTGCGGCCTACTGTCCGACCGTGTATTGGGCCTGCATCTGTCCTTTGTCCAACTGTTCCCTGAAATTCCTGTATCAGAGGACACAGATGAGTCTGTATCTGCTCATACTGTATTGTATGTGGATAATCAGTTATTAATGAGTTAATACTAAGGTAAGTGGTATTACTAGGTATTCAATAGATAAATGTTACCTTGAAGACTTGTATCCAATAACAAAAATCTTTCTTTGGTGTCATATTACTTCAGTCCCTTTTCAATCACAATACCTACCTTTTTAACCAACAGTTCTTTGGAAAAAGTAGCCTGGGTGTTCTTTAGAACTTTGTAGGAATGCCAGAAATGCATTTGTCCAATCAGCCGTGAAACTTTTTTTCTAATTTGGCACACAGAAAGTAGATATATGAGTAAGTTGGTCAAAGATAATGGCGCTGAATGGCCTATAGGGGGCACTGTTAGAAGCAGGCTCACTTAAACCCTCATATCCTACACCGGGTTTGACCTAGAGACTATACCATGCGCTAATATGCTAAAATATGCTAAAAAAATACTTCAAAAGTCTTCTTCTAATTAACCATAGGACCAAATGACACCATGACATCGCTATCATGGACGTCCCTAAGATGAACCACGCTAAATGTGTTATTCATATCTAAAAAAAACAAGGAAACTATTAACAACTCATTCTTTGCATATGCAATGCTAATGCTCAAAATCATATGCAATCATCTTCTCCTCATGAACCATATTTCAGATTCACTCCAGATTTTGTATCTACACTCAGTCTTTAATGGTTTTGAGAAATAGATGCTGTATTAAAATATGTCTACACTGTACCTATAGATGCACATTTGCACATACGCTAATACTAAAAATACCATAAGTTACATTGACTCCATATTTAGTATACTGAACATAAATATAAAGTGTTGGTCCCATGTTTCATGAGCTGAAATAAAATATTCCAGAAATGTTCCATACGCACAAAAAGCTTATTTCTCTCAAATTTTGTGCACACATTTTTTTACATCCATGTTATTGAGCAGATGTCTCAAGTTTTCAGGCATGTTGACTGCAGGAATGTCCACCAGAGCTGTTGCCAGAAGATTGAATGTTAATTTCTAGACCATAAGCCGCCTCCAACGTCGTTTTAGAGAATTTGGCAGAAAGTCCAACCGGCCTCACAACCACAGACCACGCCAGCCCAGGACCTCCACATCCGGCTTCTTCACCTGTGGGATCGTCTGAGACCAGCCACCCGGACAGCTGATGAAACTGAGGAGTATTTATGTCTGTAATAAAGCCCTTTTGTGTAGAAAAACTCATTCTGATTGGTTGGGCCTGGCTCCCCAGGCCCACTCATGGCTGCGCCCCTACCCAGTCATGTGAAATCCATAGATTAGGGCCTAATTTATTTATTTAAATTGACTGATTTCTTTACATGAACTGTAACTTTTCTTCAGTATATATAGACTCAATGAATCAGCCTCTAGTGCATTTGAAAAAGATAACCAACCTACAGCACTAGATTAAACTTAAATTGTGTCATCCTTGTGGTATTATGAGATAAACATGGCAATGCTTTCACTGATTGCACATAAAGGAAGATAGTTCCTACATGATAGAGTGCTTGCTTTCTTATCCAACTGATCTTGTGTCCTTTCTGTCATCCTGTGAACCCCATTCATTGCTGCTTGCAGCTACAATACCAGTCAAAAGTTTGGACACACCTAATCATTCAAGGGTTTTTCTTTATTTTTAATATTTTTTACATTGTAGAATAATAGTGAAGACATCAAAACTATGAAATAACACATATGGAATCATGTAGTAACCAAAAAAGTGTTCAACTAATCAAAATATATTTTATATTTGAGATTCTTCAAATAGCCACCCTTTGCCTTGATGACAGCTTTGCACACTCTTGGCATTCTCTCAACCAGCTTCACCTGGAATGCTTTCCAACAGTCTTATAGGAGTTCCCACATATGCTGAGCACTTGTTGGCTTCTTTTCCTTCACTCTGCCGTCCGACTCATCCCAAACCATCTCAGTTGGGTTGAGGTCGGGGGATTGTGGAGGCCAGGTCATCTGATGCAGCACTCCAAAATAGCCTTTACACAGCCTGGAGGTGTGTTGGGTTATTGTCCTGTTGAAAAACAAATGATAGTCCCACTAAGCCCAAACCAGATGGGATGGCGTATCGCTGCAGAATGCTGTGGTAGCCATGCTGGTAAAGTGTGCCTTGAATTCTAAATAATTCACAGACAGTGTCACCAGCAAAGCACCCCCACACCATAACACCTCCTCCTCCATGCATTTCGGTAGGAACTACACATGCAGAGATCATCCGTTCACCCACACTGTGTCTCACAAAGACACGGCAGTTGGAACCAAAAATCTCCAATTTGGACTCCAGACCAAAGGACAATTTTCCACCGGTCTAATGTCCATTGCTCGTGTTTCTTGGACCAAGCAGGTCTCTTCTTCTTATTGGAGTCCTTTAGTATTGGTTTCTTTGCAGCAATTCGACCATGAATGCCTGATTCACACAGTCCCCTCTGAACAGTTGATGTTGAGATGTGTCTGTTACTTGAACTCTGTGAAGCATTTATTTGGGCTGCAATTTCTGAGGCTGGTAACTCTAATGAACTTATCCTCTGCAGCAGAGGTAACTCTGGTCTTCCATTCCCGTAGCGGTGCTCATGAGAGCCAGTTTCATCATAGTGCTTGATGGTTTTTGCGACTGCACTTGAAGAAACTTTCAAAGTTCTTGAAATGTTCCGTATTGACTGACCTTCATGTCTTAAAGTAATGATGGACTGTCGTTTCTCTTTGCTTATTTGAGCAGTTCTTGCCATAATATGGACTTGGTCTTTTACCAAATATGGCTATTTTCTGTATACCACCCCTACCTTGTCACAACACAACTGATTGGCTCAAACACATTAAGAAGGAATTAAAGTCCACAAATTAACTTTTAAGAAGGCACACCTGTTAATTGAAATGCATTCCAGGTGACTACCTCATGAAGCTGGTTGAGGGAATGCCAAGAGCGTGCAAAGCTGTCATGAAGGCAAAGGGTGGCTACTTTGAAGAATCTCAAATATAAAATATATTTTGATTTGTTTAACCCTTTTTTGGTTACTACATGATTCCATTTGTGTTATTACATAGTTTTGATGTCTTCACTATTATTCTACAATGTAGAAAATAGTAAAAAATAAATAAAAACCCTTGAATGAGTAGGTGTGTCCAAACTTTGGACTGGTACTGTATATTATTTGAAAATGTTTTTGCACTGGTCTCTATACAGAAGCTTAACATCTCCTCATAAATATAAAAATCTACTATCTATGCTCATGTATCACGCATGTGAGAGAGGTTACCACCAGACTATAACATTGTTAGAAAATATCTACTGAGTAACTTACTATCATAGATTTCCTGGGATATTAAGCGGAATTAGTCAATCTTCATGGCGTATAAAAATGCAACAGAATCATTATATCTTTGGTTTGCCCGCATACATTTTCTTTTCCGTAAATTATACCATTCGTCATACGCTCATTACAAGGACAGTCAATTTTGAACCAACTCCAATTGCCTTTCATTGCTAGCTTAGATGATACAGAATGCATATTTTTCAAAACTCTGTCTACATTGACTCTGTTATTGTAGCTGAGAAAATACATTGTGCCCTGCATGAATAAATACAATAATAAGTTAACATGATTCACATTTTAGGTTGCTTGCGAACGGTCCTGTTACTGTATGTTGAGTTTGCTGTTGTTGTGTATGTTGAGTTTTCACGGTAACACTTCAAATTAGGTTCCAAAGTAACTACCAGTGGAAAAACCTATGTAATTACAAAGTATCAGGCTATTACAAGATATTACATACATATTACAAGTTATTAATTACATACATATTACAAGATATTACATACATATTATTAACGTATACAGTAATTGCTCAATTGTTTGTATAGTATTGTCTTTTCTTGTAAACTGAAATAACAGTGATAAGTACTATGCACGTAAGTAACCTATAACTATTACCTATTACCTAATATGTACATATGTGGTACAAAGTCATTACACAGGTTATTCCCTTAGACAATTTACTTATGAATTCTACATACCAGAGTAGACCAAGGCATACAACATTAATATGTTCTCTGGATCCTCTTAATCAAGTTGCAAGTACAACAGAATTATTCTATATTCAACACGGACACCTAAGCTGTCAGTGCTATTTAATGAGTTTCAATTAAGATGTTAGTTTCAACAGACTGGCTCAGCACATGCAGGCAAATTCTCAAGGCTTGAAAAGCACACCAATGGAAAGTGAAGAGCAAGAATAGTCTTACATTATCACATTGTATGGGTAATCGTACTACATTTAATGTATTTCCAATCGTGTCGAATTTTATGGAATATTGTACAGTATGTATGTTTATTGCAATATGTTATTAGAGAGGCCCATTAACTAACATTATGAACCGAAGCTGCCATAAGAAAATTGTTTAAAATGGCAAACATCAGAAGAAATCGATATACGGTTCTGTTTAGTGAATCAAGGAATTGATTGATTGTCAAATACAGTACGTATACAGTTTCTGACATTGGAAATATCATGTTTTTATTGTCCGCTGTATATTCCTGATTGGTTGTATACTAAGAGCTTCATGTCAAAGCGTTGTTCTTCTAGACACCAAATGTGATTGAATTGGTGAACATTTAAAACGTGAAAGCCTCTGTTTGACCCCAGTCTAGAGAATGGAG
Source organism: Coregonus clupeaformis (assembly GCF_020615455.1). NCBI lineage: Eukaryota > Metazoa > Chordata > Actinopteri > Salmoniformes > Salmonidae > Coregonus > Coregonus clupeaformis. The sequence continues at coordinate 16,378,222 of NC_059221.1, read as the reverse complement.
AGCATAGGCCAGGGAGGTCAGCTTGGACGACAGAGTATTGAGTTGATTCATCAAATTAGCTCCTATGTAATTACACTGTGGGACGACTCATGAAAGGTGTCAGCTATAAAAAAAAGCCAGACGGGCAATCATTGCTCATATTAAATGAAAGTGCAAGGTGTCCAACTTCCTATTCCTCTGGCATTATAGAGATGAGGTGTTTTAAGCCAGCTTGGGCAATGTAGCAATTAAGCCTGCTGATTACCTCAACGAATGCAATTTTCATAGATGGATTTGCTAATCAATTTTGTGACGCTTGTCAATTTTGAGAAAGCAGTACAATAGTTTTTCTTAAAATAACACATCGTAAAAACACATTAGCAAAAGACCCAGCATTAAACCAATGAAGAAATGTAGTGAGATTGTTTGGTCCTTGTTCCAACTTTCTGAAAATAATTAGAAGAATGGAGTCTTTCCTGGATGGAGCCTTACCAATATAATAATATACTAAATATGAACAACATTTAAATGCAAATTGAACTGCCTATTAACCTTTAGGAAAAGGATAGAGGCACAGTATGAAGTCAGTTACCTTTGTAATTGTTACAGATCACACCATTAGCACAATATTGTCATAACTCCTGCTACTGCAGACAGTAACTACTGAGGGTTAATTTGCATAATACATCTTAATTGAAGCCCATTAAGGATTTGATTAGAAGCAAATCAGGTATACCGCGGATAACTTCAGATTAATATTTTCCCTGTGTTTTGGCTTTTTCTCATTCAGACACATTTTGTGTTATTTATCTTGTATAGTTTGTATAGTTTTTCTGTCCTCCGTCTTGCATTTGCTATATGCTATTATATTCTTCACAATTTAAGTAACTTACAATACAATGTGGCATGTAAATCCTTGTATAGAGCTGAAATGAGAGAACATCTTTGTATCTACAACCTAGGATTTTCTTCTGTGAATTGGGGCAATTAGAACAGATATGGATCTGTATGGATATCTATTTGAGAGGCATATGGTGGTGGATACATGATCCAGTACTGACTTCAGAGCCACACGGCCGACACTTAGGTGTACAACTATACATTTCAGTCAACAACTGTCATGTAGCGGTCCTATTTTTTACTTAATTGTGTAAGAGTAAACTGTGTTTCAGAAGGTGATGTACAGGGTAAAAGTGCTTATTACATTGTTATAAGAATGCAGTGTGCTTTGCAAGTAGACAAACTCCAATGCACTTCATCATAGACAAATGTTTATTGATGTAATCAAATAGCAGGACCACAGAGTGCTATTATATTATCTATACTAGTCCCTTCCCCATTTTCATCCTCAAAGTACATTGATGAACTGCCTTTGCTCTTCAGTCTTTCCCCATTTCGGTCTTTAACCTATTGTATCTGTAGGGACCTGTACAAAACAAAGTGCCGTGGCATAATTTCCTTAATACTTGGGATGTCAGGTAGAAATAATGAGATTTAGCCTGCTTACAATAAACTCTCCCAATACTCTAGTTATTGTCTGCATTAATGAGAAAAAAATCATAACAAGAAATTGCCTTCTTCTGCTGTGATGATCACATGGAAACATTATCCACATGAATCACCCAGCCCAATA